>NC_089754.1:27218177-27223177 GCF_040412425.1 Macrobrachium rosenbergii | reverse complement strand
ATGAGTTCATACTGTATTTCGTAGTTAATACCAACCAATATCATGGATTTTTCTTCATGCCTCATTTGCCGAGCTGAAGCGTAAAGGTAATAATAGGATTACGTCAATGTAAATATGCATAGGCCTAATCACCTCTATATGATATCCCCCTCAGGGGGGTAGTGCCACCAGTGCACCTCATGCGGTGCACTGTAGGCATTACTTAAGGTTCTTTTCAGCGTGCCATCGGCCCCTAGCTGCAGCCCTTGTCGTTCCTTTTACTCTACCTCCTTTCATATTCTCTTTCTTCCATCTTACTCTCCACCCTCTCCTAGCAATTGATTCATAGTGCAACTGCTTTGAGGTTTTCCTCCTGTTACTCCTTTCAAACCTTTTACTGTCAATTTCCGTTTCAGCGCTGAATGACCTCATAGGTCCCAGTGCTTGGCCTTTAGCCTAAATTCTATATTCAATTCCATTCAACCTCTATGTGATATACATTAAACGATTTCTTCATTCCCTAATTGATTTTCGATAGATTCCAGAATGTACAACAAAAATATTTAATTTTTATGTTCTAACAATATTGAATAAACTTAACTTCTTAAGAAAGCTTACGTGACATACGTTTGCCAGCTCGCTCTGTCCCAAATTAACTGCATCCCCAAAATATTACCCATCCATTAGTCGTTGATCATCAACATCAAGCCCTTAATAGTTATTGATGTTGAAATGTTCACTTAATTACATCTCATTATATTTATCTGATTCTTGCATGTTCCTTACCAAACAATTTTGCCAATTACTTCGAGTTCGTCCCCATAAGGAAGCAAGCAGGGCACTTGAACATTGAATTTCAATAAAAATAATGATGCTGCAGGTTTCATACTCTCGTTACAAGACAACCTTGACAATTTTGTGCGAATTACTCCCCAAACTAAGTCCTCGCCTTTTTCTGTTTTAGATAATTTCGTAATATTGAATCAGATGTTGCTAGTAATACAGGTTTATTAGGTTTCTAGGGATTAGGGATCTACGACTTTTATATTAAATGTTCTATGGTGAGATCCATTTCAAATCCTAATATATGATAACAGGGAAATTTTACAGCTCTACTACTGAAAGGCTTGGACCAGGTACTACATTTTTCCTAGTCATTTTCTAATTGTAGGAATGTTTTTCCGAGCTCAGTGTGGGTAAGTTCTTCTTTGGAGGGGTGGGTAGAGCCTTCGGTTAGCACGCTGTTGGCCCAGCGTTCGACTCTCCGAGCGGCCAACGAAGAATTAGAGGAATTTATTTCTGAGGAATTTATTTCTGGTGATAGAAATTCATTTCTCGTCATAATGTGGTTCGGATTCCACAATAAGCTGTAGGTCCCGTTGCTAGGCAACCAGTTGGTTCTTAGCCACGTAAAGTAAATCTAATCCTTCGGGCCAGCCCTAAGAGAGCTGTTAACCAGCTCAGTGGTCTGATTAAACTAAGATATACTTAACTTTTTTTCAGTGTAGGTAGTGTTGGAAGTATAAATCTTCAGGTAAACTGTATATTTACACTTGCTAGTAGAAAAAATCACAGCCTATTGTGTTATGAACCCTCAAAGTTCAGTATTTACTTCGGCATGTTCTGTCTCCAGCCGAAGGAAATGACAGACGTTTGAGGTCAACGCATTCTTTCGCAGATATCTCAGAGACAGTTAATCGCAGCGCTCAGAATGGCATCTCGCATCGATGTGATTTCGTGGACGAAAAATCGCTTAAACTGAAAATCAATTCTCCAATAACTAGAAGCTTATGGCGGTTTAGGAGTCTTTCAGGCAGTTTAGAAATTTGTGATCTAATTTTCTGAAATCGTATCCTCGACATAGTTCTCCAAAAATAAACAGAATAAAACGATCAAAATTTGTCTTATTTTAAAATCTATTATATACATTCGAATTCTAGAGTGAGTAACAGAGCTCAGAGTATTGAGATTTGGTATTTTTGTGGGTAAGCTCTTTGTACAATCTATCCAGCTCTTTCTAGTTGTTCCTTACTGTTTCCTTCAGACACTGAAAATCCTATCGTCTGGCATTCTCTCCACATGGCAGAACCATCCCAAAGACTACCTAACCAATTAAGCTAACCTTTTAATTAATCCCGCAATCTCCAAATTCCTACCATCTATTTATCTAAATTAATCCAGCCTTGTGCTGGCATGGGCTCTTGCTCTTCCGCAGGCCGTAATCATATTCCTCACCCTTGCAATCCTTCTCAGGCCTCATATACCACCACAAACAATGCATCTTAACAGCTTTAACCCTGTTGCTTTTACTTGCATTTACTATCTGCAATCCACTTCCACTGGGGAGAATTGGTTCAACAATCTCCCCTGATGTGAGGAAATAGTTGGAGACAGGAGTATCACAAACAATACGTCACATCGCGTATAATCAAGTCTTCAAGAAGTCTGTTGGACTATTGATTCAAAAGCAGAATTGTTAAATCAAACTGAGGAATGAGAAGGCATTTTAATTATCAGTGTGTTACCGCAAGATAAAAGGGGAAGAAGAATAGGGGCAGTTTCTAACAATAAAACCGAGAAGAAGAGAAAGTTATACACTGAGACATTAGGGCGTGTATGAATTGAATCGAACTTGCGTGAGGAATCATGGATAGAATATCAATGATAGTTTTTTTTTCTTTGTTTCGTTCCTTTACCTTATTATCTTGCTATAAGAGAGAGAGAGAGAAACGCAACCAAGAGTAAGGTTTCTGACTCCTGGGTATTTTGACCGTCATAACCTTGAGGCTGTGTTGCAAACGTTTCCTATCTGTAGCGGAGACAATGCTACCTTGCGTTAGAGTCTCTCTCTCTCTCTCTCTCTCTCTCTCTCTCTCTCTCTCTCTCTCTCTCTCTCTCTCTCTCTCTCTCTCTCCCCGCTGAGAGGATGAGGAAACAAGGTTGCCTGACTTTCTTGTATTAAGTTTAATGTTTCCTAGAGGGCTTTGCACACTACATTTGTCGTTCGTTGGGCAATGATTAAATGAACTTCCTTTTATTAATTTACGGGTCCTTTCCTTATGTAGGTATCAATGTGTATTTATATTCCTGCATAAGAGTATCTATAAAGAAACAGACAATGTATAGTGTCTAACGCTCTTATAGTTCATATGTATATGCATATAGATATACTGTATATATGTGTGTAATGCATATGTATATATATATATATATATATATATATATATATATATATATATATATATATATATATATATATATATATATATATATATATAGATAGAGAGAGAGAGAGAGAGAGAGAGAGAAAGAGGTGGGGGGAGAGAATAGTCCTTGCAGAACAGAGGATCCTTCAGTCATTTTAAGTATCACATCCCTTACGATCTCTTGAGAAAACAATCGATAAATTTCTTCGATACCGATAAGTTATTTTGGTAAATCTTCCTTACTTGTTGATACTGGCTCAGACATTTGCGAAAACAATTTATCCAGTGGTGTCACTAACCCCTTTTGACCAGCTGCAAAACTATGGATCCATTGGACTGTTAACACTCAGCTTAGATTTGGCGACAAGAGCCCAAGCTTGCTCAAGGGCAAGTTAATCTAACAACATGATTAAACTTTTGTTTTCTTAATAGGCTCTTATATCCTGAACACACTGTGTGTGAATGTCTTTCCCCTTTGAAGTCGGTAGCTTCAGAATGCACTGCCATCAGATTTCCAGAGAATTTCTGAGTGAGATTACCAGCCTCATATTCTTTTCTACCGCCTGCTGAGGCCCACTACAGTCGACTAGTCGCTATTTCACTACTTGAGTGACTAGTGGAACAATGGGTTAAGTGGAATATGCCAGCAGCATTCTGTTCCCGCCTGGGAAACGAAATTAGGTTCTCTCACTAGTGAGGATAGCTTGATAAACCTGAGTAGCTGCCTTTTCACAGTACTATACGACAGCTTCCCTTGTGGTGTTTTTACTCTGCACGCTCTATGTGCACATTCCAAGGTGATTTTAACCAACAGAAATCATTCAGTGAATTTGCTAATGATAACATCCTTTATGACTTAAAATTCGTCTACAGTGCGATTTACAATAAGGTACCTGGTACTCCAGTTTCACGGTACCCTGACGGAAGATTTGTGAACAGACATTTTCTTTCCTCGTGTTGAGTTTACGTGCAAAACAAGTTTTTGCTTTTAAGTCAGACATAAACATAAGAAATGCGGGAAAAGGTGTTGATATTGTCTATTCAGCACGTTTGGCCTTGGATCAACCACTCACTGAAGTATTTCAACTAGAAAGATGAAGGACCTACGGACCGACTACTTACGTCAACTGGTAGACCTGTCTTTGTACATATCTTTTTGAAAGCTGACTCTTGCTCAAGAGCTTGTTTTTCATACCTCTTTTTCCTCCTCACACATCTCAGAATATTAAAAAATCTCACAACTCTCATCGTAATCGCAGCAGCCCATCTTTAGGCTTATATTGTGACTAACTGTTATGTACTTGGCTCCCATTCTACACGCTTGTGTAGTACGAAGACTCGCTGGAGAACATCCTCACCAGAATGTTGTTGAAGAGATGAACTCACTTGATTTTATTATTTGTTCCTTCAACCTCTGCCTCGTTTTTTTTTTTATCCTGTCTTCTATTCTGCCTCACACGCAAATATCCAGCATCTATCTTTTCCTCTCCACAATACACCACAGATGCTTGTGATACTTCTCAAGACCATTTCGAAAACTTCACGATACAACTTCTGAAGTAAGCCTGTGCTGAGCGTAGCTTTAGCTAAAGTCGTGGATTTTGAATTTGTTTCCATTTACGCCACTGATAGTCTCAGGTTTTCCGGGCTACACTGATCTCGTTATTTTTGGAACATCTTACTACAGTATATGCTGCAAGTCTTGTTAACATAGAAAAAACAAGTAAAAAATGCGCCGAAGTTTCTTCGGCGCAATGGAGTTTCCTGTACAGTGTATAATGCTGTATGAAACTCTCAGCCACGGCCCATGAAACT
>NC_089754.1:27168177-27213177 GCF_040412425.1 Macrobrachium rosenbergii | reverse complement strand
TTCTTACTCTTCAGCATTTCTCTCTACGTAGATATCGATTGTTTCTCTAAATAGTTCTGCCACCAAAGTCCCGCTGAGATTTTTTCTAGACACTCTCATTGTATGTCGTGTCCTTCGTTCTTGATTTTCCCATTCAATTCTGTTCTTCTTGTATTCTTGTTTGTTATTATTATCATTACTTGCGGGAGAAATACCCTCTTTTATGCAAAGTTTATGATAAGTAATAGCTACAACAGGGGAGTTCATTTTATATTTTAATTTCTCAATCGTTATTCTTTTTACTGCAGGGCATAAATAATTTAATTTAAGAGACTCCGTTTACAATATCATGTAGTAGGCAAGAAAATATTCACAAAAGTTACGAGTACAATGACTTTTTCCTGTCTTGGAAGGATATAATCACGACTAGGATTTGATTTACGGTGAATTAATTCAGATTTAGATTGCTCCACATTAAGCCGACCTAGTGATAAGATATGGAAGGGATAATAAGCTTAATGTGGACCTCTGGACTGTCAGAACAACAGGGACATATCGGCACGACAAGGTGGTATATACATGAATATGTCAGAAGGTCATGCAGTTACAGGGACTACTGTATTATGTCGTCCGTTAGTTCCCGTGACGGCAGCATGAACTGTGTTGCTGATTGGCTGGCTTGGCCTCGCTCTCAACCGTCTGGTCTAAGCATGGTCTAGGCCGTGCGTCTAAGCGACGGTTGAGTGCAGTTGTAGTACAGTAGTAGTAGTAATTTACTGGCACGTATTTATCAATAGTTCATGACATTTAGAAGGAAGGTACTCCACGGTTTCCTGATTATTTGATCCAAACAAATGATTAGGACATAGACAATTTTTCAGGGTTGTACACACGCACATTTTATATTTTAACTGGGGAGTCTGTCTTTCATCGGCTAATATATATATATATATATATATATATATATATATATATATATATATATATATATATATATATATATATATATATATATAGTTTGTTACATGTGTGGGAGTGTAAAAATCCTGCGACAAAAAAGATGTCAAAAATTAGTTGCTTGCGCAAACATGCATGCTAGCAGAGCAGAATGAGGAAGTCAGCAACATACTTTTGCAGTCACAGTAAAAGATTCGTAAATGGAATATTCAGATAAGTAACGTTAGTAAATCCAAGGGAATTTATAAATGCTTAAGTAGGAAAAGGAAGGTAATTTTCACCACGTTTCAAAAACAACAACGAAAGTAAAACCAAATTATAGCAATGATATAAACATTAGTGGTTGTAATGGCAAGACATTAAGATATTAAGGAACAGTAATTGTGGTACTGGAAGAATCTTATATTTATAGACTACGTAGAAATCACGAATTATGAAATAAACACGATGAGAGAGAGAGAGAGAGAGAGAGAGATGCCAAAACGACGTCCTACTTGCGGGCTGTATCCAACTTGAACCAGATATAACCAGTTACTGAAAACCTTGAGGTGACCTCGTAAAACTGTCTTTTGATAAGGATTATGAAATAAATTTTGGATATAATTTATCATAGATAAGGAGTTTGATCTAAACAAAGAAATCCTTTGCTTACTGACAAAAGATCTCGTCAGCAGCGCGCTATATTTTATAGCACATTTCCATGAAAATTCATAGGAAGAGGACGTCATAGGCCTACATGAAGGATAAGAATTTTTGAATGTGTCTGTTGTCGGTCAACAACGTCCTAATTTCGTTGGTTTCTCAAAGACCTGTAAAGACTGGAATTCCTCAAAGAGCTTTCTGAAGAGTTTGGTTCTTGATGTATGACGTTTCTCAGCGGCAGCCTCTTTTTTCTGGACCCCACATCTCTCTCTCTCTCTCTCTCTCTCTCTCTCTCTCTCTCTCTCTCTCTCTCTCTCTCATAGCCTAGTTCAAAAAACGCAAATACTCTTCTTCACCATATGCGGTTAAGATTAGGTATGGATTCTCTTCTTGCCAAGTTTTCTGTCTACGATTTATGAGGACTTTGCCCTGTTAATTGGCATCGATTCAGGTCATTCATCGCGGTTCCTGGAGAGACTATTGACCTCGCCGAGCATTTTGTTTGAGTGTGTGTGTGTGCGTGTTTGTCTGCTGGCATATTTTACAGTTTTTATTTATGCACAATGGAAAACAGTATTTAGTGTAAAGACATGGTTTAAGTGAGACATAGAGTGCATTCTTTCATTTCGGAATCCTGTAAATAGAATATGAATTCGTTCATCAAGTTAAATGTCCTCATATCACGTAGAGTAAGGAATAAAAAAAGGTTTTTTCCTTAGCAGTTGCCATAAAAAGCCTCTGATGAAGTGGCTAGCAAGTCATGTTTAATTTCATGTCCCAACGGTAGGCAAAAATTAAATTTCATGCGTGTTATAAAAGTCTGAAAAGATGATCTTTTTAAATACATCCAGCACCAGTGGTTCGGCTGCCATGAATATTCAGTATATGAAGAAAAGTATGAAAGATGTAAAAGTGAATATATTATCCTTCAAGGTTTTGTAAAATTCATGTGGGTCTCGCACTAGAAAACATTTTCCCAAAGGAAAACTGAGCATGGGCGATCTTTAAGGCAAGATAGAGAATGGCAATCGGTGTGTAAACTTCGATACAATACAGGTCCTATAAGTAGCTATTGTTGATATTTCTAAGTTAAACGAATCATTCGCCAATTGAAAAGGAAGCAAAACAAACTAGAGATTGTATTTTATCTTGGTTTATGGCACTCAGATAGAGTAATAAAGTAGGTAAAGTCTGAACAGAATCCATTTTAGAGATAAATATCACGTGGTGAGAAGAAGAACTAGCAAAATCCTTCTTTGCCGGGTACAGACCAGATCTCGAAGCAAGCTTCTCTTGAGTGCTTCCTGTTCGGCTCGGGTGACTGGCAGCGATGTAATTGAACTAATATCCTGTTAGAAATGCTACCTTTTTCCTTTTCCCTCCATTTGTTTGTAATATTTTCTGTTCCTCTTTGTTCAATGCATATTTCGTCTTAATTCAGAACTCATATGCATACTCAGCAAGAAAATTCGTCAGTTGTCCGTCGACACCCCTTATGCATTTTAGCCATTAGCTTTCATCTTGCTCATAACTCTAGTTTTTCTAGATATAGACTTTTCTGTCTGTCGTCCAGATATTTCTGGATTAATACAATCTTCACCAACCAATCTTCCTCCACTCTTGCTACATGACCATACCACACCAAAACACCACTAGTGCTGATTATTTTACAAGGCAAGGTACTTGAATACCCTACATCTTTAACAATAAATACAACTTATGTGAAGGACGAAATACTTTGGTAATGCAATGACACCTAAGACAATGGACAGTATGATCCTTTTTTCGGATAACTTTTACGATGGAGTTTTGCTTATTTAGATAAATTAACAATTAGGTGCAATTGTGCAAACGGTGATTACCATGGTTTTGTTACTTAAGTAGACTACACACAGTGCAATTATTTTAAGTAAGCAGGGACTAGAAGACGTCCCTGTAGCACAGTAAAACTAGCTTACAATAAATAACATGGGTCACAATCGTTGATAGAGCAATTGTCTCTGAACGCATAACAGGACAGCATTAGTAAGTTCTTAGCAGCAAAGGATAGTCTTTGAGGATGAACCGCACTGAGGGCAATCGCTGAAGGTCACTGCGAGCCTCAGTGAATTTGTAAGTCAGTGAATTTTGGCTTGTGCATATTGTGGTTATGACAAGGAAGCTGATAGCGGAATTAACTGCACACTAGAGGTCTTAGGGGCATTGCTGAACCAAAACTAAGTACTTCAGAGGGTTTCATTCCTCTGTTATGAAAGGGGGCAAACTGTTGCCAAAGAAGAGCTCTCTCTCCTGCTGTTTGTTCACTGACGATTCTGGTGGCTACCAAGGCAAGAGGGATGTACGCCGTGCCTTTGGGTGACACCAAAATAATGACCTAATCTTTGTTAATGACATTTCCAGGTTAGCTGGAATTTCTCATCTGGATTCTGCAGGTAATGTTACCCTATCAGGAAGAACTGTCTTTGTTTCTGGGGAAAATGAGCTTTTCTGTGTTGACAACGAAGTGAAGAATGTGAGTAATTAAGGTTACAAAGAGACTTTAAAGGATATCTAGTCTGTTGTCAGTTTAGCTCAATAGTAGTAGTATGACGATGAACAGAAGTCACGACAGTTCTTAATAGGAGAGAGAGAGAGAGATTATTATTATTATTATTATCATCATTAAAGTAGTTTAACCAGACCACTGAGCTGACTCTCAGCTCTCATAGGGCTGGCCGGAGAGAGAGAGAGAGAGAGAGAGAGAGAGAGAGAGAGAGAGAGAGAGAGAGAGAGAGAGAGAGAGAAGTTAAAGCAACGATTAAGGTACTGTCATCCTACCGACATATAATTTCATACGTTATTGGTATATAAAAATAATTGATAAAGCAATTTATAATCATATCCAAATTAGGCCTAGCTTAAAGTTTCCTTGTGAACGGTGTCATTATTCATAGCGTCATTATTCACTGAAAGTAGAGATAAGTATAAATTAAAGAAATCAGTCAGCTCCTGACAATATTTATCAATTTTTCTACTGACAAGAAGCCCTCATGTTTAGACTTTCAGTTGTCTATCCCGGGATCAACTTAGCTCAAAATTTGCCTGTTTATAAGCCTGAAAAATGAAGGTGGCACCTTAGTCCGAATTTTGGGACGGTACGAAATGCCCCGGGGTCCAGAACTCTCTTTTGTTGCCGTTATTTTTAACGATATGGGTTAACTAGAACAACAGCAAGGTTCAATAAGGCAACATGATTTATTTTTTAAAGGGCTGCACTATGAAATGTTTAGCACATGATATGAATAATAAGAATTTTCTCTTTTTATTAGCTGAAATGGTCACAGAGAGTTCAAGGCTATTAAAATTGTCATTAATTCGGTAAAGATTATCGGGTTATAGTTTTTTATCATATGTGTGTGTATCTGTCTATCTATCTGTATATATTTGTATATATGGACCTATATCTCTATCTATCTATCTGTCAATCTATATATACACACACATATATGTACATATATATTATATATACCGTATATATATGTATGTATGTATGTATGTATATCACACATTACCACAGCTGCATCTATAACGTGCCTCTTATTTTTCACCTGCGGTAATGTGTGATAAATGAGTCACGTACAAAAGTGCTTATAATCATATAATAATGTATGTATGTATATATAAATATATATATATATATATATATATATATATATATATATATATATATATGTGTGTGTGTGTGTGTGTGTGTGTGTGTGTGTGTGTGTGTGTGTGTGTGTGTGAAATTCCGCCATATTCACCGTGACATTTTATATTCACAATTATAAAGCCACAAATATCGTTTAATATCCAGTTTACTATACTTCGGGAATAACTTACACCCAAGGTGAATTATAATTGGTAAGTGCTTTGTCACCAGTGAGATTTGAAATGCTGCCTTGTTTAGAAACAACGATGCACAGTGACTTTTGACCACTGAGCCATCAAGAGAATTGGAATTGAATTGAATTGGATATTAAACGATAGCTGTAACTTAATATTTATGTATATATACATATGTGTATGTGTGTTTATTGTTTTATGTATAAGCATCGGGTAGATGTTTTTAACATGCACCATAAACACATATAGGCTTACGTGTGTGCATCTAAGCGCGTTTATATGTGTTTGGACGAATGCTGATTTGACCGATCATTTTAAGTTAAGTATACCTTAGTTTTACGAGACCATTGAGCTGATTAACAGCTCTCCTAGGGCTGGCCCGAAGGATTAGACTTATTTTTACGTGGCTAAGAACCAATTGGTTACCTAGCAACGGGACCTACAACTTATTGTGGAATCCGAACCACATTATAGCGAGAAATTAATTTCTATCACCAGAAATAAATTCTTCTAATTCCTCATTAGCCGGCCAGAGAATCGATCTCGGGGTTAGCGACCGATCATTAAACCCGTTCGTTTCTTCGTCGTCATTTTATCTATATATCATTTCGCCTCCGACAGAGGACCCTCTAAAAATTGTGGCGGGACCTGGCAAGATATAACACGAGGTATGCAAAATAAAAAAAAGTAAAACTTTATCCGTTCCAACCGA
Source organism: Macrobrachium rosenbergii (assembly GCF_040412425.1). Taxonomy (NCBI): domain Eukaryota; kingdom Metazoa; phylum Arthropoda; class Malacostraca; order Decapoda; family Palaemonidae; genus Macrobrachium; species Macrobrachium rosenbergii. The sequence goes on along the minus strand of NC_089754.1, from coordinate 27,207,023 downwards.
ATGTTGTGAGAGTGTTAAAGGACCATGACCCAGCAAGCATTGATTTCCTGCCATGCACACACGCGCTTCCAGCTGCTGCCTTCGCGAATGTCAGACTTAAAAAACAAAAATTCAAATGCTCCTTTTTCTTTTTAAATTTTATCTGTTTGTTTTTGGGATGGATCGACTGATGTAACAAAACAGATTAGGATAGTTCTCCTTGAACTTTCTTCATGCCTATGGTAGTGTTTCGTTCTCGCGTTTGTCCTTTCCCCAAGAAAAATGGTAAAACAAGTAAAAAGAGAGTTTTATGTACAGTGCTGTACGAAACTCTCAGCCGCGGCCCATAAAACTTTCAGCCACTGCCTGGTGGTGGCATGTGTCGTTGGCACCTATAGCGGTGCTAGAAGCACGATCATAGCTAATTTTAACCTTAAATTAAATAAAAATTACTGAGGCTAGAGCGCTGCAATTTGATATGTTTGATGATTGGATGGTAGATGATCAACATACCAATTTGCAGCCCTCTTGCCTCAGCAGTTTTTAAGATCTGAGGGCGGACAGAAAAAGTGCAGACGGACAGACAAATAGCAATCTCAATAGTTTTCTTTTACAGAAAACTAAAAAGAAAAGTCAAATATTACGGAAATCCACGTCAAGCCTCGTGCACCTTTGAAGTAGAGTGGTAAAAAATCTAAACACGAACGTCAATTGATCTGAACACATTTAATTTCTCTAAGTTCCATTTTGCAAAGCTTTCTTTTGTGTTCTCTTAGCACAGAAATTTCAGTGTTATTCTAATATGTTATTGAGCGTTAATGTTACACCATTGCTTTAAAAGACATTGCTTGTCTTTTAAAGCTCACGCAATATAGGTCATTATTACTTATAAAAAACGATAAAAAATTATTGCCTTATTATGCTAGCTTCAGCTGAATAGAATGCTTTTATTTTAGAAAAATTAAACCGGAGCTAAGAGGAGAAATGAAAACAAGAAATAAATAAAATAAGTAAGAGTATGAAAAATAAGCAAACAAATTAATAAAAATATTGAAACTTTGAAACAGTAGATCATCAACCTTTCGTATCACTGCCATGAAGATACTTACGTCTCTGTTGACTGGTCAGAGACCAGTGGTCCACGCAAGGGATTTTATTAGCCCCTTCAACATCTTATTACATCGAGTAAATCGATAGCCTTTGGAGGATAAGGTAATTCATCCCTCCAATATGCCATAAATCCCTTGCTTGTTACTGCAAAACCTTACTATTAGCCATATAGCTACATCTATAACCTGTCTTATCATATAAATTCTATGACTTCAAGAATTCTATAGCTCATATACTGCAATAATGACATTGGGTGAAGTTGCTTTACGCAATACTAATGCTAAATGTGGCATATCTTTGTCAGAGGTTGCGCAGTTAAGTCTAGTTATATTTACTGTTAAGTGTTTAAGAGGCGGAAATTCCAATGACGTCACGCATCAGGTTTCAGCAAAGGCTGAAAAATACGCTCTGGTGTTTTTTTTTTCGGATTACACTTTACAGCCACTTTTGTTTTTGTCACAGTTTTAGAGGCCATGAAGTTGCAGTTATGCGAGTTCAGTAATTCTGGGAGATTAAGTTAACTTTATTTTTAGTTTTATTTCATACAGTCGATATATTATATATATATATATATATATATATATATATATATATATATATATATATATACATACATACTATATACATGTGTATGTATAATGTGTTATATGAATATATATATATATGTATATGTATATATATATATATATATATATATATATATATATATATACTGTTCTGCCAAGGACTAAATGTAGTGTACCAAGTAACAAAAAAACGTGAAGAGATGTTATAAGGATGAGAAAAACAGTCATAGAAAGAAAATTCTAACGCATCCAGTGCGAGTAATATCATCTTACACAGAGAGAATGATGAATGAGGTGGCTTGACAGCATTCAGAATCTCTCCCTAAGCTCACGTCAACTATGGTTGAAAAAGGGCCCATGCAAAAGAGACAGCGAGGTCACCTTCTAGAAGAGCGGAAGAGATATAAAAAATCGATAAGAACGAGGCCATTAATCTTTTCTGTGCACACATATTTATATGTATGTATATATATATATATATATATATATATATATATATATATATATATATATATATATATATATATATATATATATATATATACACACACACACACACACACATATATTTAATCTTATTTTCCAGCGTTAAGCAGTTATCCCAGAACTAAAGCTACAGAGGAAACTGTCACTGCCACATTCATGCGTTTACTTTTAAGTAAATCAAGGACTCGGTACTTTCGCATTTGATTCACTGGGTGCTCAGTCCTCAGCTTTCTATCTTTCCAACAGGTTTTCCTTTTCTGATTGGTGGAAAATATATACTGATACTGTTTACAGTACAATTTATATAAGTAATACATTATTTTCTGTGAAACTTTGGAAAGTTAATAAACCAGGCACTAAGGGACACTTTCTTGGAGCATGTTTTACTGAAGGAACTCCTAGGCTCTCCCTTTTTTTTCGTATTAACGTCATATCTAAAAATTTTGAGGAAATACGGTTATTATTATATTTATGCACACACACGCATATATACTGTATATACACTTTAATTAATGTGTAGGCTATTGTGTAAGTAATCAGGTTGGTTGTTCAAGATGAAGCTGCCCATATGCCAGCACGGACTCTTCAGTACTAAATTTTTGGTTACTGTTTTATATGTATTTCTAAACCTGAATCCATCGGTATTTCGTTTAAATTCCAAAAAGATTTGGTTGGTTTATGGTATTTGGTAACCCTACTCATTCATTGACCCAAATTGTCCAGAACCGTGTGTAAACAACAACGGACGTTCAATGTATTTGTAAGAATTGTGTAGTGATTTCCTCCAAGTGTTTTTGTATTATTATCGTGTTGTGATTTTCTCTGGAATATTAAAATTGCATCGAGAGACTAAAGGGGGTAATTATGATTGTGTATTTTACAAGTTGAGGGAGCTATATGTTTTATAATAATGTACAGAAGACACTAGGCTAGGCCCAATGGGTAGTGGTTTAGTGTAGCCTAGGAGATTGACAAAAAAAAAAAAATCTTACACGCCCAGCACAGGTTGCTAAGATGAATGCAAAGATTTACTTTATTAAAAGGCAGAATAAGGTATTTTACAGTGGGGAAAGATGCCGATATTGAATAATTTCAAATTAAACTAGGTACTTATAACAAAATGTAAAATTGGCCTAACAGAGTATAACCGTTTAGATGCCTCATAGGACTGTAGACTAGCCTACAAGCCTTGCTGACGCCGGGTTATTGTGAAATCGAGTATAAACAAGCGCAAGCAGTAGGACCTAGTGAAGGACAGCTCACAGTAATACCAACTTGACAAAATGTTGCTAACTCGTATGCCTAATCTAAGCGTAGTACTTATTTAACATAAAAGAAGAAACCTAACCTGAGGAAACCTAGGCCAACCTACAGGTAATGAATGTGAGGCTAGGTTCAAATTTCATTTTCTTGGCCTGTTCTGGTTTATCAGATTTAACCTTTTAGAAAATGGTACTTATGCCCATTTTATCATTATATATTCCTTTTATGCCAGTGGATAAATATGTATAAAGTAATACTCAGAATGGAAGTATTCATATATAAAGCCTATCCAAATTCTGGAACACTTCTGCTGCTCTTGCTCGTGCATGGACAGTATGCTACTTTGGACTGAGATGAACATCAGATTTTAGGAGTTGGGATAGACTTAGGCGTATATACATAATTAAGGTGAGTCATATTTCAAAGAACATCAATCTCCATAGCATTCACATTTATATATATTGTTACGTGTGGCCTTTGGCTGATGAGTTTATCAATTAATTAATGTAAGTTATGTAGCCCTGCTTTGCCAATAACACATGTAACCTGTCAATTAAAGCTAAAGCTAACCTCAAAGACAGACAATTACTTAATTGAATTACGTCCCCAGTTGGGAAACTACATATGGGATAATGGATTACTCTGTAACAAATAGATTACATCAAACCCCTTTACTTCCCATTTAGTTTTGACAAAGAAAGAATGTGCGGTGATAGCGAGGAAATTACATGAACTTTTGCCAACGTCGGACACAGTCGATTTTCCCTGCTCCTGTAAAAAATATAACACAACGAATGTCTGTACTAGTAGGTATCATACACAGTTTTAGTACTAAGAAGGCTATTTCTCTTCCAAACAATGGGATCGAGACACAAGGCTGCCTGAAATTTACTTACACCTAACTTTCCCTAATTCCTACTTACTGCATGGGAATAGCTCATGCAGTTTCACTAGGCAATATTAATTATTCATACACCAGACTTCATAATAGAAATATGGTTATACCAGTTTCTCGTAGATGGTGGTGAAGTGGTGAAGCAATGGGAAAAGATGAAATACAGTGGAAGAATACTAGCAGGCAGCAGATACTCATCAATTTTCAGACCTACAGTTTACATGGTTTGCTTGCGCACTGCAACTGTCGATACGGCTTCTTGAAAAACACGGGTATTGTCGGTTCACTAGTAAACAAGACGGGGAAGGAACAAAGGACAAAGTTTTGCTTGAGCACGACGTTAGCCTCTCTCTACTGGCTTTCGTGGGTCAGGTCAGGGCAAAAGCCATTTGTCCATATGTCCGTAGGTAACCCTGGGCATTCTGAAAAATTGACAGAGACATCGCTCAATGCATAGGACAGAGCAAAAGGAAGATTAAGGCCACCTTCACTAGAGGCGACTTGGTAAAACCCTCCCTGTGGGTTGGGCCCCCTGATGCTAACCTATCAGCTACTAAAAGCGGTTATTTTTAAAAACACAGCCTACTGCATTCCCTTGGCATCGACAGAGATGCCTTTCTGTCTTTGTTCGACTGATATTTTTAGGTTAGGTTAGGTTGGGTGGTCCAGTCAGGTAGGACCTGGCCCTAAGTTAGGTTAGGATGTAACCATATAATTATGTTTGCCAGATCTTTATGCTTTAGAATCTGTGTCGATGTAGTTAATTGGTGTTTACACTTGAATCATGCATTTTTCTGATGACTCATCTTTCATTTTATATATTTAGGAAAATTCCTCCTGGTCCAGTTCCCAACCCAAAAGCTCCAGTTTCCCACTGGGGTCCCCACAATTGTTACTTATATGGGATAGGGAAAAAAGTGTTTTGCCCAAATAATAGTAAAAATTGCACAAAACATAAAATAAATAATTACAAAAATATGTGGTTGATGTTTAGCAAGAAATGATTCTGTCACGTACACCTCTGGTCAAATGTACGTGCACACTTTTGTGCTCATTTAATACAGTAATGTACAAAGTAATTTCAGGTTTTACAGTTGCATTAGTGGTCATTGGTTAGCCATGCACATTGGATAGGAAGAGCATTTATTTTGTTTTTGTTTTTGGAGTTATCAAAGCCAAATGCATACAGGACATGTGCGCTTACATTCTTATTTTATAGGATGAGAGGGATATGAGGTTTATTTCTGTTATGGCCCCAAATACGTCATTTACAGGTCTTTCACCACTAGTTGCAGATTTGTGAACCAGTTATCTCATGGCATTTTTATTACAGTTTTTATAGCCTTTGACTGATTCTCCGGTGAAATTATGACTCGAGCTCATGTTTGTGGGAAGTTTGGTACTTTGCCCCAAGGTTGGTATGATATTGAGCATAAACTGCATTTTGAATCATAATCTCATATTACCCGTTCGAGATCATAGTAAGCATGTTTATTTGCTTTGAGATCATATTAAACAAGTTCATTTGCTGAGATCATATTAAGCAAGTTTATTTCCTTTGTTTCTCATCATCTGTACAACAATTTAAAACACGATGTCACGTGACAAAACACACACCAGGCCAATTGATAGGGTTTGGTGTACTGTAAGTCCCTTTGGCTGATAAAGGGAAAAAGGGGTTGTAACCGACAACGACACTCCAAGAAGAAATAAGAAATTTTATTTTTATGTGCACTCTGAAATGTATATTACAAAAGACACACAATAATGATGGTAAAAATGTAAAGCTTTATGAAAAGGAACAGTGTCATGGCGAAATGGCAAAGGTTACAAATGAACAGACATTGGAGCTTTCGCGTTGTAGCCACTGAAATAATATTACGCCATCATAATAGGACAGGAAATGTGGAGAGAGAGAGAGGCTTATGCTCAAGATGAACCTCGAATAAAATGCATGTGTATAAAAGGCGAGTGCAAGAATTACAGGGGCAAAATTTTTTATATACAGGGGAAGGTGTATTGTAGGATTTCGATAGAGGAAGTAAGTCGGAGATCATTGCAGGCTTAGAAAAGGAAGAGGGCGTGTTATCAAGGTTTAATAGTAAAATACTGTGAGAAGTTTGAGAATAAAATAAAAAATCCTTTCTTGGGGTACATGAGCACACAGTTGATAGCCATGCCAAGTGGAGGGGGTTGAGGATATGTGGATTAACAAGACGTGAGAGTGATTTACTAATGTAAAAGTAGGCTATGTACAAGAGTTGGATGTTATGTATCTAGGGGTATTTGATTTTTTTCAAAGGTGGGGTAATTATTGAGATCTAAGAAAGAACAGGCAGTGTAGGTACAAAAGTAGTTCGATAGGAAAAGGGGGTCTCGAGTATGAAGTGGTTGGTGTTGTCAGGCAAAAGAGAAAGATTGAATGTCAGTGAGCGATAGAAAAAGCAAGGCAAGAAGGCTAAATGGAGGCAAGAAAGATCAAGAAATGAATGTATGTATGGTGGAAAACAGAAGTGGTTGTGTTTATATATATATATATATATATATATATATATATATATATATATATATATATATATATATATATATATATATATATATATATATATATATATGTAATTGTATATGTATATATGTATATGTATGTGTATGTGTTATTGAAGGTTCAGGTTGTTGTGGTGTAAATGAATTTATCTGAACTTTAATTCGTGATAAGTTTTTTTTTTGTAGAATTTTCTTCCTTCGTTAGTTGAAGTTGACGGTAACTTCATCTCTAGGAATTTGGATGATTTCATTTAACAAATCAGGACTCAAAGCACTAAGTTCTCTTCCCTACACTAAAGCAATAAGCAGAGAACAGATTGAAGAACATTGTTTAAGTACTAACGCTAAACCAGTTTATGTGTTCAATGATAGAATTTTTGTCTAAATAAAATACTTTACTGTAGAAAGTCCCGCTTGCGTCAGTTCTTCATATTTAGACGATAAAGGCTTACTTACAACAAGAGGAAAAAAAAAACACCTTTATTGACCAAAAACGTTAAGTGACCCAAGGTCCAGCCAAACATTATTTTTAGAAATAATGATCAAGTTTGTATACCAGAAGCCACGGTAGTGATACACTGGATTTGGTTTCGTAAGCCTTGAGCATTTGAAACTAGCCTAAACAACTTCGCCGCTGAAAGGTCCTTCCTTTCAAAAGATACTTCCGTATTACTCTCCTAGTGTACTGGCCTCTTACTTCCGCATTACTCTCAAAATATATTGAACTCTTTCCAGTTAGGAGGCCCGCCCTTCGGTGAAATTCCCCGTAAACATCCACATATAACTTCTCTTAGGTTAATTGTGGAGAGATACACAAGGGTAACTGCTTTTATTTGTATTTATGGGGCGTTTTTCTCCTGCTGCTCCTAATTGTAATGACAAAATTTGAAGGTAGTATTTCACGACTACTTTGATCTCTCAATGGGTTTCTTGCACTACATTCTGCCACGCCAGGCCTACGATACACACTACACCAAGCGTCTTAGGCCTAAAGCGTGGAGGCTCTTAAAGGTGATAGGTTGAAGCGCGCTGTCCTGTTTTGCCGTTCTTTTTGTATTTACTTTCTTTGTGGTAATTGTGTTTTGTTTAATAATTGAGTTATTTCATTTTATAATAGATTTATTTCCCGCACAATTCGCTTATTACATTATGTATAGTTGTATGTGTATGTTTGCAGTAATATACATAGACCATACGCATATAAATTATAGGGAAACAGGACGTAGCGAATCTTTGAATTAATTGATTTGGGTATTTACAACTTGTTCAGGCTATAAATATCTCGCACTTTAACGGATAACTGTTTACTCATTTGCACTTAGGCTACTTGCGTTTTGTTTTTGTGTTGGCTTAGAGACTTTATTGGTTAACGACGATTTCAGTGTAATAGTAAGTCTAAGGATTATGAGAAAATAGAGGCGCCGTGAGCCTATTCATAAAGAGAGATACGGTTTTATTCTTTAACTACAGCGATCATATGTGATAGGTTTTTATTTGGAATATAATTTTTAGAAAATTAAGAAGTGACAGGCTGTCATATCAACTGAACCCGCTGTGGTACAGACAGAGCTAGAGAGAGAAAGAAAATAAAAACTAAAGCTTACCAAGCCTTAGATCATGTTAACAATATCACATCTTTAAAGACAAACTCTTTCTTCGCCCATCTTAGCCTAAACGAGGTCGGAAAAGGACATCTGTCTTAATTTCTAGCGATTTAATCTGCTTCAAACTGGAAAGTATTTCAAAGTTTCTTTAGTGGCACATTGGGTAGATACTTGTAAATAGGCCTATATTTAGAAAAGAGGCTTTAACACATTTTCAGTTTTGTTAAATCCTTAGGTTAATCAGTTTATTGGTAGAGAAATAATAAACAGTTGTTTTAGTTTATCACTATATTTTATTTTCGTTTATTTTCAGATCTGATGGAAGCGTTATGTTGATAATCAAGGTAAGTGAAACGAGATTTTCCGTTTGCAAATAGAATTCGCCCCTTTGTTTAGGCGCCACACGTTCCTCAGTATCTCATCTCGTGTTTTTTGTATTAACACAGTTTTTATGATTTAACCTAGTTTTAACACGGAATTTCTTGGAAAACGAAACTTTTCGGTAAACCAGACTCAAGTCAGTTATCACTTCTCGCAGTTTTAATTAAAGGGAAGGATGTTCTGTTGATCTATTTCAACCCATCTTCGCCTGGGAAAGGAAACCGTTGTTGAGAGACGTTTATTTATGGTCTTTTCGGGAAACTAGTGGATAATGATAAGATGGGCAAATAAGGAGAAAAAAACAGAAAATAAATAAAAGAAAAATGAATAAATAAATAATGTGAAGAGCAGCGTTTTAACAGAAATTTGTGGCCAAATAGTTATATTCTACGTCTAAAAAGGTTTCGTGAGTACTGTAGTTCATCATATTATCAAATGGCACCGCAAGGAGTGTTACGCTCCATTTTCCCCTCCCTGTGATGAATTTCATTTATCCTCTTGTTTCGTTGTGGTGAAAATTCGTGGGATGAAATTTCGATCTCATTCATGTAATTACGTAAATGTAATACTTGCTAATTCAACGATAAATTTAGTGGATTGCTGTTTTTGATATTACCTATTAAACGTTATGTGATGGATTGCATTATGTAAAGTTTGTGGTGAATGCTTTTACGTAGTGGATAGAAAATATTTGCATCTAAGGGTCAACGTTAAGAAAATATTTGCATCTAAGGGTCAACGTTAAGAAAATATTCGTATGTAAGGGTCACGTTATTTATCAAAGATAACCCACATCTGTAAATGTTGGAATATGAGAAGCCTTATGAAGCATTGAGCATAACTGCAAATAACACTCAATACTTAAAAGTTGTAAGGATTTTCTAAGGCTCAAACTAAGCATTAAATGCTGGCGTCATAAACTCTTTATTTCTTAGATTGGCAGAGGAAGTATATTCAGCTTTGTAAAATTGAAAAAAATGAGTATTCTACCAAACTCTTCTACCTTCGTAATGGTGACGATGCGCTGCTGTAATAGAATATCTAGGTTAGAAATTGCTCCCTGAGGAAATCATGGTAAAGCTTCTGACTTTCCTTTGCAATCTGTTGAATTATGTGACGTTAAGGAGAGAGGGGTTTAGACTTGTACATTTCTAAACTGGTGCGTGTCGCTGAGAAAGGATGGGAGGTAGAGAAAATGGAAAACAGGATCAGAATCGGCGCTAATGCAGTTATATTAATAATGTTAGTTTTTTTTAGTTCTGCTAAACATCAGGTGACTGTTAGGCGTCTTTTCGTGAGATAATTTCAGTAACCCCACAAGACCATATGACAGTTTATAGTCTGATATTCAGGGTTAAAATGTGTCCATGTATTTCTCGCACTTCATGTTCTACCTTTGTACAAATTCAGTTTAGTGTTGTCACATATTTGTTTTTGAATACCATTAGAATATGAGCTGCGTTACCTCAGTGAAATTCATTTCTGAGCTTCATTCATTAATAATGATACCGATGTACAGTAGTGTCTTCATCCTAGCATATAAAACCTCACCTGGGGTAGCAGTCATCTTTTATCTTCTTTCACGGACAATAAAGTCTCATGCATATTGTAATTTAACGTAGTGCTTTTCACTTTAATAAAAGAGTTAATGGTATTGTTCTGGATGTGAACCACATTCTACGAAAGTTCTTACACATCGCTTAAATGATTAAGCCTATGTCAATTTCGTAGTTAAAGGCATTGTATGCACGCGATTTCAGTCTCTCTTGGTGGAATATTTCTTCCTCAGAAGATTACTGGTTTTGTTGGCATCTTTTCTTTTACAAATGTAAGTTATTAAATTGGCACCAAACACACACTCTATGCTTGCCATTTCTTGAACTTATGTCTTGTAGCACGTCACTTTCTTCTGCATTTTGGGTGCCTTTCGTTTAAGTGAGAGGGCTCTCGGTCTCTTGATCATCTCTCGTGGTCTTTCATTCATAACTCAAGGAGAGTTTTTCGTCAAATAAGCAAATGAAACTAACGAAAGCTCTTGTTCAGCAAAGGTATTTTTGTTGCCGATTTTCTGTAAATAATCATGACAATGAGTGATAATGAACGACCTGTGAAAGCTCATTCAATATTTTTCGTTTCTGAGTGTTCAGGGTCTAAATTCTCCCACGTTCCTTTCTGTCACGGTCATTTCTTGTGGGACTATTTATTTCCCACTGTTAGCGGCCGTAGCTTTCCATATTAAACTCAGACGCAAAAGCAGAGTCCCTCCAGAGTTTTGTTGGAAGCTTTTACGTCTCTGATATCTATATCAGAATCAAACTAGCTCTTCCTTTCTGGTTCAATTCCCCGGCCGGCTGGTGAAGAGTTAGAGGAATTTATTTCTGGTGATAGAAATGAATTTCTCGCAATAATGTGGTTCGGATTCCACAATAAACTGTAGGTCCCGTTGCTAAGTAACCAGTTGGTTCTTAGCCACGTAAAATAAGTAATCCTTCGGGCCAGCCCTAGGGGAGCTGTTAATCAGCTCAGTGGTCTGGTAAAACTAAGGTATACTTTTTTTTTCTTCCTTTCTGGCATAAATTTCACTTATCCTTCCTAAATGTAGCTTTTTTGAGAAGATTTTCATTGATTTTCCAGCAACGACGTACCTTTGTTTAAGAGCAGAAATTGGCATGCTTCCCCAGCGTTAGGGTTTTTATCTTTAGGCTTACAATACTTTTGGCGGTCACGTAAGGTTCATTTTTGCATATATGTACCATTTTCGATCTGAGAGATAGAGGAAGGTCTTTCACAGCGAATCCTGTATAGCGTACTCTGAGAATGGTTTCGGTAGAGAATCAAATCCACAGTTATGTATGGGTACATATATTTAAAAATAAATCACTACAGAGAGTTTTGGGGAGTCTGTTCGATTCCCCTTTTCAATCCATACATGACTTGGGATTTGCTTCTACATTACAAGAGTTTCAGTACTTGCTTCTGATAGTGTGATATCAATACATCTTGTCTGTGGTAGCCAGTGTTTTTATTAATTGGTTATGCTTAGCAGCTTCCACTGACAAAAGCAGTTATACTTATGCAGAAAACACACAGGAGCCTGAAAATGTAATGCCGGGGTTTTTTTTTTTACTGTGAGTTTTGTTTTGTTAAAACTTTATACCAAACGAAATCAGCTGCACCATTTTAATTAGGGATATTTCACTGTAGATGTTATATGTCCATTGCAATTATATTTATTTATGAATGACCGAAGATTTTTTGCACACAATGATTAGGTGACACGCAGATGGCAAAAAACCCCATTGTTCACTTAAGCCTTTTACAAACAATGGGTGGTCAGCAAGGGTACAAGTTACGAACTCTCTCTCTCTCTCTCTCTCTCTCTCTCTCTCTCTCTCTCTCTCTCTCTCTCTCTCTCTCTCTCTCTCTCTCTCTCACTTACGAATTGTGAAAGATGTATTGGGAATACAATAAGTGCAATTATATACAGTTTAGATACGTTATGGCCTATAGCTCGTAAGAGGTTAAATAAGTTCTTGGCGAGTCCTGATTATTACAGTCATTTTCATATGAACTGCATGTCGCCATGTACGTTTAGTAAGTATATTTATGTATGTATGTATATATATATATATATATATATATATATATATATATATATTATGTAGGCTATATATGCAGTTCTCGGCTCACATTTGTTATGTCTGTGGTTCGCTCCTGATCTGCCTCCATCTTGTCCACCGAGCTGTAAATGGTTACCAGTGTCTGCTGGGGTCAGGAAAAAAGGATTGAGGATTGGCAATCTCATCCCTAAAAGTGTTCTAAGAAACTGAATATTTTTATTTTTATATTCATTATTACATGCTAAGTCACAACCTAGTTGGAAATTAGCATGCTAGAAGGCCAAGAGCATTAATTTGAAAGCCGAATATTAACGTGGAAATAACACAGAAGTAAGAGTAATCAGTAAGATATAGGATAAATAAAACAGATATGATGAAACAACCCAACTTTCAAGAATTAATTTGATGTTTAACACATTAGTTAAGTGGATAAAGTCACTGTCGTTCATGTATCAACCCAAAGTGGCTTAGGTTCGAATCCTGGTCAGGGTGGACATGCCTCTTTTCAAATGAATAGCCTAATTCCCTTTGAGAATGAGTGTAAGTTATTCCTAAGGTAAAGCAAAGTTGATATATTCGATGTGTGTTATATATATATTTATATATATATATATATATATATATATATATATATATATATATATATATATATATATATATATGAAATAATAAACACACAATCATGTGTGGAACAGAAATAAATTTCTGACTCTCATCAGGATCAACCCAGGTCTTTCAATTGAAGGCAAGGCCATACAAGTCATAAAAGCCCACTAGCTTTTTGACAAGTCATAAAAGAGTGCGCTCAGGTTCCAAGTAATAAAAGAGGCGCCTTTTCCAACTACTTTTATGACTTGTATGGCCTAGTGGGCAGCGCCCTTGCCTTTCAACTGAAAGACCTGAGTTCGATCCTGATGTGAGTCTGAAATCAGAAATTATATATATATATATATATATATATATATATATATATATATATATATATATATATTGTGTGTGTGTGTGTGTGTGTGTGTGTGTGTGTGTATGAGTAAATTTAATGGGTGAGAGAAGAAATGGCTCACAGATTATGTAAAGCTAGGAAGGTTGCATTTTATTTTCAGAAGATTTCAGACTTTTGAAAGAGAAGTGGATTTTGGCAGCGAAAGTTATAATGGATTGGAGGATTGCTAAGGTAACTTTCATTTTTTAAAGTGAAGCGTTAATGTTGGCAGATAATGAAAGTGAAAAATGCTGAAGCTTTAGAGTGAATTGTTAGCGCATTATATCTTTACTGAGAGGAACTGGAATGATGGGAAATGTGGAGATGCGAAGGACTGGTATCAAGGTTAACCTAAGCATAAAAGGGACAAGAGTGTACTGAAGTTTAAGTATACCTTAGTTTAACCAGACCACTGAGTTGATTAACAACTCTCCTAGGGCTGGCCCGAAGTGTTAGATTTATTTTACGTGGCTAAGAACCAATTGGTTACCTAGCAACGGGACCTAGAGCTTATTGTGGAATCCGAACCACATTATAGCGAGAAATGAATTTCTATCACCAGAAATAAATTCCTCTTATTCTTCATTGGCCGGTCGGAGATTCGAACTCGCGGCGCCAGCAGAGTGCTAGCTGGGAACGGAACCCACCCGTCCAACGAGGAACTGCAAGGTGGTTTGATCATGTACATAGGAATCCGATAGGATAGTTAAAAAGTCTGCAAAATTTGGAGGTGGTGCAAATAAGGAGGAGAGGTAGACTTGAAAAGTATTCATTGATGAAGTGGAAGAGGTCTTGCAGTGGAAAACCCTTAATATCCCGGAAGGGATAGATTATATGCATAGTAATTGCAAATGGTTCGGAGCTTCGATGCGCTGCTTATGAGTCTTATGTCTAGACTATGGAGTGCCTAATTGTATGGAGGTTTTTTGCCCAGGGACTGATAATGAATTCATGGATTGAAAGATTAATCTGTCATTGACTACTCTGATATTTTTTTCTCAGAAGCCATCGCCTGTTGTGAGAAACAGCCTGGTGTTGAATAGATAGATAGACGGATCAAATAATTTCTTTATCAAGGATGAAATCCAGTGCATAATTGTTCCCTATCATTAGTAGCTTCATAGACCTACAGTGAATGCTCATCAACAGCATTCTATTCCCCAACGACACTTTGAACCCTCATCTCTTTCTTAAATGATTTCCCATGTTTTTATTTTTTTTTGGTGGGGGGATATTGAGGGCCTCCATCTAGCTAGCACCTTTAATATATTTATTTATTTTTGTATCACTTGCATGCTTCTCAAGAATTCGGTAGTTGGGAACGCCCAATGACCTATCCTTTCAATTTTGCTCCCTGCGTAACTGGTTGAAGCATCGGTGGTTCATTTATGTTGGAAATAGTCCATCTCGGGTGTTGTGTTTAATTGTCTTCAGGGACAGTAACCATATAATCATTGTTTTCAAACTGGGGTGTCATAGCCTCTCTGCTATTGAATTTCAACGTCTTGGGTTTGAAGCCCTTGCACGAGGTATCCTTCGAGGACATTTTCTCCTAATTCTCTATCGGTTTGGTGTTCTTGGTTTTATGGTAAATTATGCATAGAGTTTCATAAAATATTTAGCTTAGGTGTGAGGTTTTTTTATTGATATTTATGTATTATGCAGTATAGTGCGTTTATTGATTGCTGTCATTATAAATTGTAACGATCTTCATTTTTTCACATGGTTCAGGTGTGTGGAAATAAAGCGTGCTATGCAAGTTCATGCATTCCATTTATACACAAACTCCATTTATAACAGTATCCCACACCCAGTTATATATATTCACTATTATTAGTATTAATTGCATAAATCGTGTTATTCTGAAAGAGCCAGCATTTATGCGGAACGGACTTTAAAGGGCAATGATCACAGTGTTAACTTTGCAGCAACCGCAGAAACTCAGTGGTCGAGATCACTCGCACAAACGAGAAGGAACAGGCTCCCGATAAAGTGGAAACGTAAATGCTTCTTTCGTCTGTTGAAGAGCAACTGAAAAATAAGATTGCATGCTATTATTGTGTAAGGAGCAAAGTTCACCGAAGCATCTTGAGAACAAGGTAAAGAAGAAATTCACTCTATGAAACTGAAGGGGAAATAGTATATTGCAATGAAATGTTGCCGCACACGATGAGAGAGGAAGAGAAAGAGAGATCTTGTGGTCGCTGGTTCTATCCAGTTGCAACCAGATATCTTTCTCGCGTGTATATCAACGGCAGTTTTAAAGCTTAGTAGCCTATCTAACTTCCACATCTGGGTATCCTTTTTTAGAATGGAGCTTTAAATTTGAAACTATTTTGTCCCTTCTCTACACACACACATACACACACACATATATGTATGTGTGTGTGTGTGTGATCAACACAGTCAAGTTTATAACAGAAATAAATTTCTGACTTACATTGGGATCGAACCCCGGTCTTTTAGCTCACCAGTGTGAGTCAGTTGATAGTGCCCTTGCCTTTCAACTGAAAGACCTGGGTTCGATCCCGATGAGCTAATATATATATATATATATATATATATATATATATATATATATATATATATATATATATATATATATATATATATATATACATACACACACACACACACACACCCTTTTGTACTTGGTGATGTATCACGTTGGTTTGTCAAATATCTGATTCTTAACAGGTCATGGGGGCTTATGTTCTAACAGCGCCTGGCGTTTCTTAGAGGTCACCCACCCGGACGACGAACTCTATAACGATTTACGGTTAGTGGAGATGAAGTAAAAGGACGGAGAAGAGACTTTCAGAGTGAAGCAGAAGAAGAAAAGAAACAGTCGCCAAACGGTATGACCGATTTCCATCGTAAATGTGGGAAAAAATAGAGTGACAGGATGTACAACGCCGCGTGAGCAGGCAACGGACTCTTTCTCTGACTTCTTGGGACCATAGGCTTTAAGTCGAAAAGAAACAAATGAGTGGCGTCACAGCAGACGGCAAGAGAATCGACAAAATTAAAGGAGAGGTCATTGATTAGCTGAATTGCCTTCTATTCAGTGGCTTGGGCTGCTGTTTGGCTTTTGTTTTTGAGGGCTTTGTGGGTTGGGGTCCGCTGCCTTGAGGCTGATGTGATGGGTCACTGTATATTATAGTGTTGTGGGCTAGTATGTACATATATATATATATATATATATATATATATATATATATATATATATATATATATATATATATATATATATATATATATATATATATATATATATAACCTATATATCATATGTAATAAATATATATAATATATATATATATATATATATAACAGTCATATGTATAATATATATATATATACAGTATATATATAATATATATATATATATATATATATATATATATATATATATATATATATATATATATATATATATATATATATGTATATATATATATACAGTACATATGAATGTCTTTTACTGTAATACCACAGTATAATATGAAGATTAAAAAAGGCCCACAAAACACTATTTGAACGTTGCAACCATGTATTTCAAGCACTTCTTTCTGTGGCCCTGTTCACTTGTAAAAAAAAAAAAAAAAAGGCGGGGGCATAGGAGGAATTGCTCGAAAATATATGGTTGAAACATTCAAATAGTGCTTTATAGGCCTTTTATCTATATATATATATATATATATATATATATATATATATATATATATATATATATATAAATTATATATATATATATGTTTTATATATAAAATTATGTGTGTGTTTTTCACAGATATATATATATATATATATATATATATATATATATATATATATATATATATATATATATATATATATATATATATATATATATATATATATTTTTATTTCAACTGATTTCGTTACATATGCCCTTTTCGATTTCTTGCTCACATTTTGAGTTTCATGTATAAATATTTTAAGAATTTATAGAGACGCGTTGTTTATGAATCATACTTCAACAAGCTTATTTTTGTATCCATCGCCTCATTTCATATGACTTTTTAATTCGCCATAGGGAAGTAGTGCCATCAGTGCACCTCACGCGGTGCACTGTAGGGATTAAGGTTCACTGCCGCGTCCCTTCGGCCCCTAGCTGCATCTCCTTTCATTCCTTTTCCCGCACCTTCATTCATTTTATCTTTCTTGCACCTCACTTCCCTCCCTCTCCGTACTGTTGCACCTTCAAAACTTCCATTACTCTCAATTTCCCTCTCAGCGCTGAATGACTTCACAGGTCCCAGTGCTTGGCCTTTGGCCTAAATTTTATATTCCGTTTCCAATTCCAATTCCATGCTGTCTTGGATCAGACTGGTCGCTAGATAGCGTTACACCCCTACTCTGTATTCAGATCTAGTGCGACCTTGTGTAATTAATTAGTTTTAAGGCAGGCATCCCTCGCCATATGCCAGCCTGATTTAGCAGCTCAGGCACCGGACGTTTAAATTAATTATGGCCCTAGGGCGACTTCCGACTGAGGCCACGAAACTTTCCTTATCCTTTCCTGTAGAATCTGATATTGACTAGCCTTTGTGCAGAAGGTGAATCCTACAATGCAGCTCTAAGTTTAAGGTCAGCGTGTTCTTGTGCTGGTTACCAACAGCCATCTATCTATCTATCTCTCTATCTACATATATATATATATATATATATATATATATATATATATATATATATATATATATATATGTATATATAATATATATATATACATGCATATAAATAGAACATTATATGTACAATATTATATATATATATATATATATATATATATATATATATATATATATATATATATATATATATATAATATGTATGTATATAAATATATGTGTATAGAAAGAGAGGCTATGTTAACAACATGTGGGTAACAAAGGTTGAAGAGATGAGGCTAGAATTAACTGTAACATGTAGAATAAGTGACAAACGAGTTGAAGAGATGAAGTTAAAGAAAAATCAAAATACTGTATTCCCTTGAAAAAATTGTTATTATATGTCCTTTTTGCATCTGAATTTGTTCATTTGTTTTCATAATTAGAATACATAAGAACAGTTCATTATATAACAACTGCTCATTATTCTGATAAACAAAATTGTAAATGAGTTGAGACGGTCAATGCTCACTTTGAAAGTAATTGTTATATTTACCCTATGAGAAATTTGGTGTAATTGATATTGTGAAAATATTTATGGGAGTAAAAATCGAATTGCTGTAAAATAATGTATAATAGCATATTCATTACAGGACTGTGATCTCTAAAATAATTGAAATTTATTTTCAGCTGGATTAAACAGTGAAGTCAATAAATTAGGTAGTTCAGTTCCAGCGAAAACAGTATTTAATTTAAAATTAGGCGATTAGAGTTAAAACTGGACGAACTTTAAGTGCTTCTCGGAAATAACTTTTAAAAAAGCCTTTGAAACCAGTGATAGCTTTAAAAAGTTGGCTTAAAAACGTTTAGCATTTTCTTCTGTCTGCCGGGAGACGATTCGGAAACAGAGACCAATTATTATATTGAAAGATTTCGCGCCCGTATCGGCGGAAGTTTTCGGAACAAATAAAGAATCCCGATGTCTCGTGTTAACGTCTTCGGCGCGAGTCTGACTGACCTCCTGTCGGCGAAGAAAAGAGCGATTCTGGTAAAAGTTTATTTCTGACTTTGAAAATAATAATAAGACGTATCGTGAAAGTATTTTTACGTTCCATCCGTAGCAGTATAATTTTTCAAATATTGGGGCAACGTTGTCTTGTTTTTGGCCTCTCCAGTGGCAATCTTTGCGGTAAAATTTTCTCTTTTCTCTGCTTTTCCATTTGTTTATAATTAATCGCATCCACAAATGGCAAACGTTAGTTTTAAATCCTCAGTAACAACGACTCTACTACCGTGATAGCAGATACTAGATTAAGAGAGAGAGAGAGAGAGAGAGAGAGAGAGAGAGAGAGAGAGAGAGAGAGAGAGAGAGAGAGAGGCTAGGTAACAACATGTGGTTAGCGATAGAGGTTAAAGAAATAGTGGAGAGATAAAAACTTAAGTTACTTAGAATAGGTGGAGAGAGAGAGAGAGAGAGAGAGAGAGAGTCAGTGCATTCAGGTTAAAGCCTAAATCAAAATACTGAGAGAGAGAGAGAGAGAGAGAGAGAGAGAGAGAGAGAGAGAGAGAGAGAGAGGTAACAACATGTGGTTAGCGATAGAGGTTAAAGAAATAGTGGAGAGATAAAAACTTCAGTTACTTAGAATAGGTGGAGAGAGAGAGAGAGTCAGTGCATTCAGGTTAAAGCCTAAATCAAAATACAATACTGAGAGAGAGAGAGAGAGAGAGAGAGAGAGAGAGAGAGAGAGAGAGAGAGAGAGAGAATATTGGGATTACTTTACATAAGTATATGTTGATGATGTCTTGATATCCAAGAATGATACACGATTTAATTGGGAGCTAAAGATATTGTTCTCTCTGTCTCTCACTCTCCTCCAAATGGGGAGAGGTGAGTCAGCGGGGCATCATCAAATCCCGGGCTAGCGCATTCCCCTCCTCTTCTCTTGCTCCGTAGAGGGGTAGTGCCGTCAGTGCACCTCACGCGGTGCACTGTAGGCATTACTTAGTGTTCTTTGCAGCTTCCCTTCGGCCCCTAGCTGCAACCCCTTTCATTCCTTTTACTCTACCCCCACCATATTCTCTTTCTTCCATCTTACTTTCCGCCGTCTCCTAACAATTGTCTTACAGTGCAACTGCGAGGTCTTTCCTCCTGTCACACCTTTCAAACCTTTTTGTTCTTAATTTTTCTTTCAGCGCTGTGTGACCTGATAGGTCCCAGCGCTTAGCCTCTGGCCTGAATCACATATTTCATTCTATACTTCTTTTTCTGTAGCTACGGCCATACTACTATTCAATTACACATGAGATGAATAACAGAAAAGGAAACTGTTTCAGGCAGTGTATATATATATATATATATATATATATATATATATATATATATATATATATATATATATATATATATATATATATATATATATATATATATATATATACACACACACACACACACACACACACACACACACTCCCTGCCTGAAACAGTTTCCTTTTTGTTATTCATCTCGTGGATGTATACACACGTGTATATTTACTACATGTTTTTCGATTCACTACTCCTCGGCTGTATAAAGATTTTTTCATGGCAGATCATAATTGTCTGACATTTTCTACCAGCATCCAGGAATGTGAGGCTTGAAAAGACAGTTTTCTTTCGGTGGTAAAGCCTCATGGACAGCAAAGGTTTTACACTATCGATTGCTTCAAAGCAGAGCAGCAAAAGGACCAGTAGTGTGGACATTTGTTAGATATTCTCCCTCGCTCACGCTTTATTGAACGGCAGTTGGCAATCTCACTCTGAGAATATTATTAAGTCCATAGAATTTTACCCTTATTTTAGGTAAATCTATCTATAAAATTTCCAGAAATCTGGTTGAATATTCACTTTCTTATTTTCAGATCAAATTTAATTTTCTTAGAATATATTTCGAGTTAGCGGTGAGCTTTTATGAACGTTAAAGGAATCAGCAAATGAGGGACGGAGATTCATAAGTACAAAAATAAGCTGATCACTGGACAAAGATTGTGGGAACATATGACAAATGACGAGCTGTGTCTGTGTGCTTCTGTATTTATGACCTCAGTTTCCATGGTACTGAGGGTTGCATAGGCAAGTAATCAAAGAGCATGAATATAGAATAAGAACCCTAATTGTCTGTTTAAGGTCTCACCTTACGGGCTGCACACAACATAAACGAATGCCGATCTAGAGAACATAATGAAACTTGACTTAGGATATACATAGCAACCTTCCAGTGTCTGAGGTGAATTCTGGCTGCATTTCAGAATCGGCAGCTAGAAATGAGCGTTGATTGCCCTGGCTGGAGGGGAGGACTTACCCTAGCAAGTCAGGATATTCAGAGCAGTGATGCCAGTGCACAAACAAAAAGGTGTGACAAACGAGGATAAATGAGATTGGTAGGACGTTTTCTCTCTCGACTATTTTCTGTGTTTAATGGAAAAGAAAGCAGTTGCTAAGGCGACACTTTGCCGTTGTGACAAAGGATTTAATTTTCCCCGCCTTCTTAATCCCTGTCACCTTGCTTGATAGTTGTGTATCTCCCTAAGTTAGGAAATGAAAAGGTCTTGCCATCCAGGTACACAGGTGGCCGGGGACGAGGGGTCTGGAATGAAATTACTGAGCAAGGAATAAGAGAGTAGAAAAGAGATGTAAGGAACGGATTGGGGAAAAATGGAATGAAAGTGGGAAAAATTGGGGCCGTGATGGAGGACTCGCCCCGTCTTCTCGACCGCCCCCACCCTCCCATAAAAAAAAAAAAATGAAGGTGACGGGCGAGATGGTAGTACTTTTTCAACTGTATACTAATATAATTTTTTATAACAATGGAGTTGTCACGTTTCTTTATGTACTATGTCTTAGCATTTGGAAATTTTTTTTATCAGCCTAGCCACTAAATAATTATTCTTATCATCATTAACGCCTTTAATTCTAGGTTGACCGTATTCCAGTTGCATAAACATAACAAAACCATTGAAACCCAAATAAAATACAAATGGAGAAGCACTCAAGGATGAGCTATGTAAGAATTAAAAAAAAAAAAAAAAGAATGAAACCACTACCATGAATATATAACTAGGTAAAGAGGGACAAAGAAAGTGTAACATAACTGAATTCAAGAACGCGAGATCCGCAGTTCGTGACGTTCAAATGACAATGATAAAGATGACAGTTCGAGGGGAAGAGAGAGAGAGGGTAATGAGCTTTCTCTGAAGTTTCATGTGAGCACCCCAAACAGCAACCGGCATCAAGATAAGGCTAACTAGCAATAATGGCAGATAGCCAGGACTAGCTATTGCATTGCAGAGGAAATGGAATCCTTAATGGCAACTCGCAAAGTTGAATAAAGAAGCAGAAAAGGATAAATTACTGCACTGTGCTCGAGCGTGGAAGGGAAGAGAGACTGAAACGAGAAATTATAAGGCATTATCCAAGCATTCTAAGAACAAAATGTGACATGTTATTCGTGCAGATATCCTTCAGATAAAACAGGATAATTTTCAGAAATGTTATGACGTATGCAAGGAACTAATAACAGTAATAATAAGTGACTTGCAATAAAGAAGCAAAGATTGAAACTTTCTAACACAAAAAGCATTGTAGTATATTGAAAGAGAGAGAGAGAGAGAGAGAGAGAGAGAGAGAGAGAGAGAGAGAGAGAGAGAGAGAGAGAGAAGAGAAGGAAAAATCACAGGGCAAATCAAGTTAATATTTTACGATACAAATTAAATTTCTCGACCCTTTTCCGTTACTGGTCGTTAATGTTTTATCTTTGACCTTTTGTGTAATTCAGCAAAATACGACTCAGTTGACTCTAGTGAAGGTAGCTCTAGCAAAGGACAACATATTTATCAAGACCGAACACTTATGACGTGGACTCAAAGGGCGTGGCAATTCAAGAAGTATAACAGGGGTATCTTGCTCTTTGTCTTCTACGGATGACAAGGGTTGATGGGAACCATTTGTCATTTTAAATACCCGCCATCTAGGGAGATCTATACACAATGGTCTGATTAACAAGGAAATTGAGGGCCTGAGATCCTGCTCTGGTGGTTGCCAGAAATCTGTCAATCAGTCAGCCACAAGAGATTTATGGCTGTTGCCAGGGATGACAGCTGATGAAAGTTTGTGGAGGACACTAACCATTTTCAAAACAAAAACCAATATCTGAATTTCAAGCACTATGCACAAGTAGAACACCCGATTTTATGTAACTCCAAGGGTGGAACTTGTCAAATTAAGACAAAATACTTGAGCTTGGTGAGCAGCAAGGGTTATGTTATATATTATGTAAGATTTTCTTGGAAGAGGATTGGATAGTTGACTGCAGGCTCACAATCACCATAGACTTTCCAGAGGACATTGATGCAACTAATTGAGATGCATTCAACAGTAAGCAAATATAGGTCTAGGATTCTCAATGGGTTGATGCCCTTTTGGGGAAGCCCTGAACACTCCCTGGAGTTAGGAGACTCGAGGACAATTACCTATTGATGTCAGGAAATGCAAAAAAATCATATCAAAGACTTATTTTGCCTGGTAAAGTGTAACAAGAGCTCAGAAGGTTAAAGATTCAAAAGAGGAAGTAAAACCATAATCTGTTGTAAAGGTTTCTAGTTTCTTGTGTTTGTCCAAGAATTTTCTGGCTCAAGTGCCAATCATTGGTAAGTCTACAGAGTGGTCTTGAGAACCTGACAGGTGGCACTGGGCCATACAAAGGAGACATTGTTATTTCCGTTAGATTTGGCAGAAGGCATCGTATCCAGTTCCGTGCAGTGCACAGGGCTTCTGAAGTCTTCCCTGTGCTTATCTTCCACACATCTTCAACAACCTAAAGCATTTCATCTCATAGTTCTCATCTATACAGGGCTGGGTCTTCCAGCTATTCTTGTTCTCACAGGCACCTGCTGACAATGTCACTCAGTTTTCCTTGGGATGGTGTGAAAGACATGACCACGCCATCTCTGTTTTCAGCTCTGGGTGCCTGGCAGATGGCCTTTGTTAAAACCAATAGGCCGTAGTCAGCTAGGAACTGGCTATACTTTAGTGTATGTAGTCAATTAATCCTCCACGTATTTTGCCACGTTAATGGATAGCTGAGAATGCCTTGCCTTATTCTCGCTAAGCTCACAATATTACCAGTAAAGTAATTGGTTTAAAGTAAGGTGTTGACAGGACTACGGAATAGTAATGTAATCAAATTTTTCTGATGATAATCACGATTGTCAGACCATATGTCCTGATTTGGCAACGAGACTCTGCAAGATTATGCAATCTGGAAGAATGAACAGAGGTTATTACATTCTTTGTGACTGAGCATTTTTCAAAAAAGTAGCCACATTAACCTGCCCCTGTTTAGTTGGTCATAGTCCTAAATCTGCAACAATGTTTGAGTACACAAGTGAGCTATGTAAACCACTGTCAACAAACATGCACATGCTCATTTTCTTCTTTCTGCTCTACTAGAAGAAAGTTTAGCTATTAACTGCTTGTGTTGTAGAAGGTCTTTACACTTGTTCTAAATATCTAGTATTACTAGAGGATCTTGTTTGTGTTGATGCTGAAGTTGTGAGAGGTCATCGTGTGGTGACATTAATACTGGTGTGATTTGGGAGTGAATTCATCCAACAAAGATTGAAATAAGTATAAGTTCACTGTGCTTTGTAGGTGGCGTAATTTGGTTATACCTCATTGCTATGATCCACTTAACAAAAGCAAAATCGAGAAGGACTTTTTACTAAGAGCTATGTACCACATCAGGCAACTAGATTGAGTGACACTTTTAACGCTGAGTTTGAAGACAAGTGATTGAGAGCATGGGGTACCTTTGGAAGGCGTGACAAATTCAAAGGACTGGATGGATATGTAAGATGGCCCTTCGATGGGTGTGGTGAGAGGCCCTGATATCTTTTACTTTGCTTGTGAGGACTGCATTCAAGGATCTGGTATAATTTCTTCAGACCACTCTTGATCTCCTGTATTTATCAGATTTATAGTATTAATATACTAAGATATATCGTAGTAGCATTTAACAAATGAAATCTCCTTCCATCACAGGACCAGAAATTTTCTTGATAGCCATTTGCTACTGCTGTGCTAAACAGTTTCATTAGAGGGTGGAGGACTGTAAGTTGGCAAAATTATGCCTTGGGCGTGCGAGGGCCTCAGTTGGCACATTAGATAAAACGACAGACTGCCATCATCAGTTTAATGCTCCTGAGGGAGTTGAGTTCAGTTACATCTTCATAGATTTTGTTTATGATATTTAAGCTGTAGGTTATTTCAAGGGTAGATCCTTTCAGCCAGCCAAGTACCTGAGCAAATTTAAGGATACCAGTGATGCCTGTATCCTGAATCAAAGCCCATAAACTGCTCCAAAAGATCAGCCACTCGTGTACCTTGGCATTGAAGGTAGTAGGAACCATGAGCGTCATCTTCAAGGACAGTTCTTCCAGATGTGGAGGATCCCTACAGGCACTCAAACTACTGAGGGAGCCCAAGATCTGGTGGGTAGCCTTGTCTGTTGCATGTGTTCTGCAGCTACATAATACAGCTCTTGCATCAAGGAAGGGTAGTAGCATAAATTGCCTGCATTGCTAGTTTACAGTAACTTCAAGACTTGGTCTTCGGTCGTGAATTTGTATGAGTAACTGCTTGAGCCAGTTATATTGTTTATACCAGGTTTTCTCCAAAGTGGAGAGTGTCACACTGGTGGTTGTCCCAGCCGAGTGTTCAGGCTTTTGTCCAAAACAAGAACCAAAAATCTATTTGTATTCCAGTTTTTCAAGCATTTTTTGGCTGTACTCACCTCAACATTGGTATGAGTTTCCTTCGTAGATCTAGTGTAGCCTAGATAATGACCATAGATGTCAGTGACTACAATAAATAGTCAGCATTAAAGTTTTTTTAATCCATTCAAGATTTTAGCCTGAAAGATAAAAAGTACTGGAAATTTCAAGTGATTCCAGAGTTATAGATGCCTTTTGTGCATTTCCTCTTGACAAAAATAAAAGGAAGACTGTGCCAGAAAAGAAAAATTAAAAGTGGAAAGTCATGGGTATCTGGATGGAAGTGGAGAAGTTGCCTCATTGAGGAAAGAAGGAGACCTCAGCCGCAAGAGAGTACCGCTGAAAGTTTTCAATTGCCCAATCTTTTGTGATCGTAGAACTCTGAGCTTTTTTTTTTTTTTTAGTCTGTATTAACAGTGCATTGAGTTTCAGTTGAATGAGAATTTTGTGCGTATTTACTCTAGTTTCTGCTATCAATGAATGAGAATGCTCAAGACATATTTCAACACTTTGATTTTTGTGTTTACGGTTGTAGAATTCTGTCAAATTTTTGTCTATTATTCCTTCGAGGCCAGTAACGGGTTGAAAGTCAAAACGTTACCTAAGTGTTACGTATCATACGTTGCGCGCAATTTACGTAAGGTCAAGGTGATCAAACATAACAGATAAACTGGTGCGGTGCTTATTAAGTATGTTACGATTTCTTGAAGAATAGGTGCCATCGAAGATGAGAAGAGAAAATCAAAATGATAACTGCTTAAATGAAACCAGCCTTTTATTAAACACCGCAGATAGCTAATTGCTCAATGATAATGACACCAGAAAGCATTGTTTATGTTCGCCTCCGCACTCTTACCTCTCTTTACTAGTTGACAATACCCAGACAAAGAATGTATGTAAATCTGTAGACAAAAAACTTTAACATATATCCTGTCGACTCTGCCCAAGGATTCTCACATTATATGTAAATACTGACTTTTGAGAGTTACCAAATGCCGCCAAGAGATGCATCCCCCAGGCGAACTTATTGTCTTGGGATGTACCAATGATCTACTATTTTGTTATTTTCTTTTTCCAGCCCCTTTTCTCCGTTTTGTCATTTGTAGATAATGACACTTATTGTTGTTTGTGTCCAGTTGTTGAAATGAAGGAGACACTTGACGATGGTGTGAAGCAGCACTCTTATGTAAAGTTCAAATGTAGAGCTGAACAGAGGCGTTCTCCGGACAGCGAGTATTGTTCCTAAGAGTATGCTGCTGGGAACGTGTTTCTTCAGGCAGGTAAAGGAGTGTGGTCTTTAAACACATAGCAGACGTGTGAAGAGTTGCAGATCGCTGTACTGTCGGTGGCTTGAGAAATCTCTCTCTCTCTCTCTCTCTCTCTCTCTCTCTCTCTCTCTCTCTCTCTCTCGTCACACAAACACAATACTGGTCTGGCTTGGACGTACTGATGTAGGGAGAGCCCCCTGATAAGGAAGGCCATGAGAGGGTTGTTGGGGGGCGGGGGGTGGTAGGGATGGATATAAATGTGCCGGTGTTTTCTATAGAAAGTAGATTTTGTCATGTTGATCTAAAGATGATGGAAAGGACCCTTGATGTAATACCCGTGCCTTGCTCCTCTTCGCGGTAATATGGCTAGTTATATATAAACTATGAGGTTATAATCAGTAGGTTTCACCCTGGGAAGTTACATACCCTTGAGGGGTTGAGGGAACAACAGCGTCACAGGTCAACTTGCGAACTCCAGGTTCTTTGGGGTAAGAGCTCGAATCGTTTGCCTACTCGGCAGCGACCGTCGATGGGGTTAGTTTATCTTTCAGTGGACAGTGCGCTCATCGTGAATACGTAACTTTTTTTTGGCGAACCTTCGAAAAACAGTGCTGGATGACAGTGAAAGGATGACATTGAAATATTTTTTTCCTGTGCTTACTAATGGAAGTGATTGGTGTGTTTTTGCTCATTTTTTCTCGATTTTTTTCGTATCGCATTACTATGGAAACTTTTTGCGTTCCCCTGGCCAACCGGAACTTGGCAGAAGTTCTTGCATGTGCAGCGTCAAATGAGATATGTAGTTACAGTAGAATACAATTAATTATATATTGGCTTTTAGATATCAAAAAACTTTTTCCTCAGTAAGCATCAGTGAGCTACATTAGCCTCCAATTCCAGTTCGTGAGGGAGAGAATGACTGGAATCCGTGTAATCATTTCTCCAGGCACTTGTACAATCCTATAAAAGAATATAATTATAGAATCTTTTAGAGGATTAAAGACGAACGCAAGTAACCTCAGAGCTGGATTGGAAAAGGAACGAATTTCTCTATTTCGGAGGTCTTCAAAGATACTGGCTCGCTGGGCATCAAGATGCGGACTTGCTTTATGTACTTTTGTTAATTATTGTTATTAATGTTGGTATAATTGTTTTAATGACGGCAGTGAAGTTGATGATGATTTCCTTCGAAACTTATAAGTGACTAGAAAAATTTTAAGTTCAAATCTACTTTTTAAGAGCCGGACTGTATATCTTTCAAAATAGTCTTGATAACTATTTTTGTATATAAACTAAATTCCTTATTTTATTTTTTATCTTCTGTCGTTCTGCTCTAGTTAGTGAGTTAAGTTGAACTTTCCTTCCTCAACTAATTCATATCATATGAACATTAACAATATGATTTCTAGATGTAAACTTTTGTTTACATCTAGCTTTTTTTTGATACCTTGCTTTCATTTACAATCGTCTGTAATATTTTTTTTCGTTAATGATTTCTGCTAATTACTATCTTTAAATCAAGAATTACGGAACTCTCCAATGAACTGAGTTTGCCTCATAGTATTTTTGGCTGTCATGGAACGATGGTTCTGTTTATTCTTAGTAAACAGTGTAGGTGATAATTTAGGTTTCTTTTGCCTCATTCCGCCTTAATTCCAAATTTTCCAAGAAGCCTGAAGCGAAGAATCATTAGGAAGATATTGCTTGCGTTAAAATCACTGGGGGGAACGAAGATTCCTCGAGACAACATGTGTCCCATGGCAGTCTCAATCGCAACTTTCCTGGTTATTCCAGACCCATTTGCCTCATTCAGTCATGTTTGGGACTGATTATTCGCCTGGTTGTTGTGTAGTGATTTGTAAAGTAGCCAAAGATGGTGCAATGAAATATTCGGCCGAAACATTTTGCTTTGGTCTTATGAAGGAGATTCTGATGTTCAAAAAATTTTGCTGAAAAGTTAGCATAAAGTGTTTTTCATTCCAATGACTAGAATTTACAGCAGTGTGGCAGTTTTCCATTGCGCAGAAATTTTACACTATTTGTTTTTTGGCGAATACTTGTCAGCGGCTGAGTATAGGAATTTATTTTCAGGTAATTCGAAATAATCTTTGGACTTTTACTGTATTGTTTTGATTTTCAAACTCTCCGATAAATTAAAATTACTCAATTTGAAGTGACACGAAAGTTAGTAATCTAGAATGAAAACTAATTTTACACATCAGCATTGCTGATGAAGTTCCCGATAATCACAAAAATGTTTTTGCTTTTTACTTAACTTTTTAACACAATAGCTATCTGAATAGCATCATAATACCATTGGGATGGTAGTTTATTGTATTTTTCCATAGTGATGACACAAAATATATAACTGATAATTTAATTTTGATAAATACTTTACTGCGGAGTTTAGAATATTTTCAGCTAACAGTAGCGTGTCATTTTGACTTATTATGGAACATACTACGATGTGTACAACTGTGGGCTTTAAAACTGCATCAAAATACGCATCCTAACATGAAACTCACTTTGCACAGACACTCAAAGAGAAATATCGGCAAGTGAAAAGGAGCTGTTGAAAGACAGTTGCATAGTGGTGGTACACGCAAGACATAATGATACACAGTATTCTTTATAATAAAGAGTTGCCTATTATTTTTGATGAATTATGAAGAGTTATTTTAAAAATGCGCAGGATAAAAAAAACTATGAAAAGTTGAGTGTTCAAGATATGTTGGCTACATTTACAAGTAGTCTCGGAAGCTTTTCAAAAACTTCTCTTTCCTTCTTCAGAGGAAGTGGAATAAATATTTAGCATTGTATCACGTACTACCTATATGCCAGGCAGACTGGTCCATGGAAAGTATACCTTTTTCTACGATGATAAAAACTGTTTATCACTAAAGGAATATTTGTAGTAGCAACGGTTATCATGGCTTGGATGGTAGACAAGGGTAATTTCGGAAAGTCTATCGATTGGCGTCCATCACAAAGGCATATAAACCTTTTTATCTGATGAAATGTCCATTGTTGACTTCATCTGCTTTAACAGAGGGTTTATTGTCACTGATCGTGGCGTGGAATTGATCGAAATCTTTTTGACTAATACAACTGTTTATTCTGTTACTCCCCATCGGGGGTTAGTGTAAGGCTCTTTGCAGCGTCCCTTCGGCTCCTAGCTGCAACCACTTTCATTCCTTTTACTGGACCTCCGTTCATATTCTCTCACTTCCATCGTACTTTCCACCCTCTCTTAACAGTTGTTTCATGGTGCAACTGCGAGGTTTTCTTTCTGTTACACCTTTCAAACCTTTTTAACTCTCAGTTTCCCTTTCAGCGTTGAATGAACCAGTTCTTGGCCTTAGGACTAAATTTTATATTCCATTCCACTCCATTATTCTGTTGCTTTTGTAAATTAGCCTACTGATATTAAAAATCATGCTATCGTCATTGCTTCAGCAGTGTAATTGAATGGAATTGTTTTTTCGTAACGTATCTGTGTTTATAGGTACGTTGTTCCTAACTCCTGCTAGGTTTTCTCACTTGACAGATTATAAATTTTAAAATATTACTTATTCACCTGAATTTTTAGATTAAATGTTACTGAGAAGACTGGTAAATAGATTACAGAGGAACTTCACTTAGCAGGTATTCCTAATAGTTTTAGGCGAGTAGTCTCCAAGTTTTCATGTTTATATTTGAGAGAAATGAACATAACTAGTTTTTTAAGACCGTTCTGACGAACCATGCCTGGATATCCTAGTTTGAGAAACCATGGCTTTATGTAATCGCCACATCGTTTAGAAGCTTCATTAAACACTGCCTTTTTTTCGGATGTTCTGAGACGAAAAATAGTATTTGAGAGAAATAACATATATATAACTAGTTTTTGAAGATATTTCTGATGAGCAATGACTGGATATTCTAATTTGAGAAAACATGATTTTAAGTAATTGTTACGTCGTACAAAAGCTTGCTAAACACTGCCGTATACAATATTATTATTATTATTATTATTATTATTTTTTTTTTTTTTTTTTTTTTTGAGCATTAATATAATTAAAGGCTTTTTTCCCACTACCGAATAAGATAACAAACCAAAACCGATGTTGTATTGACGTACTTGTTTTATTTGACTGCACGTTCATTATTTATCTTATTCCCCAAAATTATTATCTACCGCATTCATAGCATCCTGTTTCAACATAACCTGTCGTAGAACAATTACGTACAGCATCTGTGAACGATAAATGTTTTGCCGTACCTCGAACGTAACATTCCAGTATTTCATTTTTAAAGGCATATTTCTTTCTTTGCGTAACCTCTCGGAAATAGCTTTGTAGAAAGCAAGCTTTCCGTTCTTTTCCCTTTTGCAATTTTTTCCACAGATTAATGGAGAGGTCCTTTTTCATGAAGTTGGGAAGGAGTTTTCTGTCCCCTTTGCAGTTGTTTCTTATGGATTAAGAGAAAAATATTTCTTCGTGGCGCTGGCAAGGAGTGTATAATTATGTTATGAAATCGAATATCAGTCTATATGTGTCATGGAACAGTCAGAATTCATCTACTATTATGTCGTTTTAACTTACGTTTTGAATAAAAAAAATCAGCGGTTTGTTTTTGTCCTCCATCTCGTATGCAATAAATTAGACATTAAGTTCCGGGGTTTACAGGATATACTAAGTAATTTATTAGAGTATATATTTCTTTACTTGGAGAAACTCATGCTTATTTATTGGATGTAAAACGCCGTTGCAAACAGACTTCATCTCCTGGACGTAAACTTGTAAAATGCATACAAACTATTCCTCATACACTAACACGAACTGTATGTGCACGTATATTTGTTATGCATATAGAAAAGGAAAGAAGAGAGAGAGAAAAAAAGAGAGTGCTCCTACGAGAGCTGGTCGATGCCAAGAGACAAGGAAATATCCCAAACGTTAATGGGCCCCTCCTCGCCACCTCGTGCCGGTCGGTGTGATATTGACTGTCAGTTGAGGGCGCCCGGAGCCAAGAAGATAGTTGAGAGATATGGGCCTGAGACCTCTCCTATTTACGCGGCTTAAACGAAAGGATTTTTGACCCCTGCCTCGTCCTTATGGGGTTAATTATTATTAGGGGTATTGATAATGTAATTGTAGATGAGCTCATCGTAGATTTGTATTTGAAAAGCGTTAAATATTTAAGGAGTTGAAGTAGTGGTTTTGCATTGTAAGTACATTTTCACGCCTAGCCTGCTATAATGAAATGCGTTTTTGAATCTAAGAAATGAGGAAAATTGACTTCAATTGGGCGAACGTCAAAAGAGGAAAACTATAAAAATCGTAAAGTCGAGTAATCCTTCCAACATCACAATATGATGATTATTCGCCCATGATTATTTTTCTTTCGATTCATTTTTTTTCCTCGGGAACGAATTCTATTTTTGGACTTCCGGTGGCAAATACTGCCCTAAAATGGAAAACTGCAGTGTTTGCAAAATTTTCGGAATTGAGATATGCCACCCATTGGGCTCGTGAAACACAAAATAACAAAATCCACAAGTTACTGCAGTTTCAGAATGAATCTCCAATGCTTTCCACGAGTATTTAGGGGATCCCATTTGCAGTATCTGCAAAATCAGTAGTAAGGCAAGGGAAAACTGCAGTACCTACCATATTTCTCAGTTTTGTATTTTTGCAGATACTGCAGTCTTCCATTTTAGGGCAGAATAGAAGTCGTTAGGGATTCTTTAGCATATCTAGTGGCTGTCCTGTTGTAGAATGGTAAAATTAGTAAAATAAAATAGATGGAAAAATAATGTCAATTGGAGAATACTACAGAAAAGTCACACTTCTCCAAACCTGCAGAAAACCTTTAAATATACATTTAATTAGTTTCTGGGTCTGTTTTAAGATATAACTGGAAAACCGGTGATGTACGTCCAGATAATAATCCCACTGTCAGCCAGTTAACCAGTCTTGCCAGTTATACTTTAAAATACCGGCCAGTTTCTGCTTACGTGATGGTGCATCCTTGAAACTGCAGACATAAGTCGGCGGTCAAAATAATTTAATATATGTTTCCACTGATCAGTGAAATTCAGTGAAACATAGTATTCCCCATTGAACCCCCGCCCCTATTCACTACCGAATTTAATTTAAAATGTAATCATACAAATAAAGGAAATGGTCAGAACCATCCGGTCATGAGCACTTGTGCAGTTTCCTGTGAAACAGATTTGAGTTAATTGAAAGTTGCTGGAATCCATTTTTACCCGTTGTATATTCTACATCACTATAATCACTGACATTCTGTCTCTCAGTATAATAAAAATGTCGTTTGTCAAATTGCAGTCCCAAGCAAGTATAGATAGAATTCAGGGAAATTTAATAGAGAGAGCCTTCCTTACTTTAAGGATACTATTGCATGATGGAGGTTCCGAAGAATTAAGCACTGCTTCCAGTACATGGGGTAGACTGAGTCTTGATGACTTCCAAGCGTTTGAGTGTAATGACTGTATTATATATAATTATATATATATATATATGTATATATATATTATATATACATATATAATATATATTTATATATGTATATATATATATATATATATATATATATATATATATATATATTATGCATATAATGTATGTATATATATATATATATATATATATATATATATATATATATATATATATATATATATATATTATATACATATAATATATATATATATATATATATATATATATATATATATATATATATATATATATATATATATATATATGTATATGTATATAATATATACATATATGTTATATACATATAGTATATATATATATGTATATATATTTGTATATATATTTATTTAGTTATTGTAATTTCTATTCACTGGACGTGAACTTTCCGTTGAAGCTTTTCAGTGGCGATTACGCTGCCAGATGGTTTCTCTCTTATCTTCTCAGCTTAATGAGCTTCTCCAGCTGTTTCTGTCTTGAACGGCTCATTTCACGATTGGTTTTGGCAGATGTTTTATGGACGGATGCCCTTCCCGACTCCAACCCACCCTATTTATATCGGGATAAATGGAACTGTTGATGGTAATGTTATCAAGGGGTGTCGTAAAAGAACTTAGGACGTTAATAACAATTGACTTTTGTTTTCCGAGTTATTTACTTGTTTTGGACACTCCTGCACTTTCGTTACAGAGGAAAATTGAACAGCAGGAAGTGTATACGTGTATAATAAGAAAAACAGGTTGTATTTCTTTTAGGTTTAAAAAAAAAATAGGAAAATGCGGACCGTGAGTGAATGTCAAATGAGCTTGATAAGGTCAAACGCAGTAAGGAAACTGTACCAGCCACAGAGATAAACACCTAGATAGTGTCGTCAGCGTTATAAATTGTTGCATTGTCTTAACTGCGATGGCCGAGGAAGTAAAACATTAGCAAACGATAAAAACAAATGAGAAACGTCTGCAGTGATAGACCAAAGACTTCGACTTGGTAGACCAAAGAAGTCGACTTACTAGACCAAAAAAGTCGACTTGGTAGACCAAAGAAGTCGACTTGGTAGACCAAAGAAGTCGACTTGGTAGACCAAAGAGGGCGACTTAATATCGGGAGGCAAGAAATTCTTTTGCAATCACCAGGTAGAAGATTGCAAGTGGTTATCATGGATAGTAGCAGCCTAGGTTCCAGAGTCCCTCCTGCCATGTCTCATGCTTACGGCGAGTGGAGGGGCCCCTGGCCGCAAGGATGTTACTTGCCCTGGCCACCTGCTCCGCATCCTCATTTGCAGGTAAGTTTCATCTTTCAGATGTGGCACACATTTTTTTTTATAATGAAATCCGGGTCTTCGGTTTTCAGCTCAACGAATGATTTTCTGACAGACCTCATTTCATTTTGCGTCTTTCGTCTAAAGGATTGTCACAAAGGTTTTCAGCTCAGTGAATGATTTTCTGACAGAACTCATTTCATTTTGCATCTTTCGTCTAAACGATTGTCACAGAGGCTTTCAGCTCAGCGAATGAATTACTGAAAGAACTCATTTCATTTTGCGTCTTTTGTCAAAACGACTGCCACAGGGGTTTTCAGCTCAGCGAATGATTTACTGACAGAACCCATTCCATTGTGCGTTTTTTGTGTAAAGGATTGTCAGAAAGATGTTCAGCCCAGGAATGATTTACTAATAAAACTCATTCCATTTTGTGTTTTTCGTGTAAAGGATTCTCACAAAGGTTTTCAGGTCACCAAATGATTTACTGACAGAACTCATTCCATTTTGCGTTTTTCGTGTAAAGGATTCTCACAAAGGTTTTCAGGTCTGTGAATGATTTACTGACAGAACTCATTTCATTTTGCATTTTTCGTGTAAATGATTGTCACAAAGGTTTTCAGGTCAGCGATTGATTTACTGACAGAACTCATTCCATTTTGCGTTTTTCATGTAAAGGATTGTCACAAAGGTTTTCAGGTCTGCGAATGATTTACCGACAGAACCCATTCCATTTTGCGTTTTTCGTGTAAAGGATTGTCACAAAGGTTTTCAGGTCAGCGAATGATTTACTGACAGAACCCATTCCATTTTTGCGTTTTTTAGTGTTTTGTCACAAAGGTTTTCAGGTCAGCGAATGATTTACTGACAGAATTCACTCCATTTTGCATTTTTTGTGTAAAGGATTCTCATAAAGGTTTTCAGGTCAGCGAATGATTTACTGACAGAACTCATTCCATTTTGCGTTTTTCGTGTAAAGGATTGTCAGAAAGGTTTTCAGCGAAGGGAATGATTTACCAACAGAACCCATTCCATTTTGCATTTTTTGTGTAAAAGAGTGTTACGAAGACACGTAAAGAAGCAACTCAGCCATCAGCTGAGTTTGAATAGTTTTTGAGTCTGGTGGGTAACCGAGATGAAAAATGATATTCATACGGGGACGAGGATGGCATTTGCATTTTCCTTTTGACCTGGCAATCCTAGGGTAGTGTGCTGGTAAGCTGTTTTGGTATATTTGACTATCGTGTAATGTATTTTGGTTTATGAAACATACAGTATATGCAAGGAAATAATTTATACATCGACATACAAAGTGCGCACATAAATTATATATATATATAACAGTATATATATATATATATATATATATATATATATATATATATATATATATATATATATATATATATATATATATATATATTGTATGATTATGTATGTATTATATGTATATGTATATGTATATATATAATATATATATATATATATGTATATATATATATATATATATATATATATATATATATATATATATATATATATATATATATATATATATATATATATATATATATATATATATATATATATATATATATATATATAAAAGAATGTATGAACAACATCATCCAAGCATTACGGCATTGTCGAAAAGTTTGGCGTTGGCGTAACTTTTGTACTTTTATATGTAAATGACTATCGTTGATTATGTACATATTTTTGTACACTGATCAGTGCCTTCTTTTGTTTGAATGATCGATTGTGAATATCTAAAAAAAAAAAATCGTAAAATGGTTGTTTTATCTTTCTAAAACTCCAGTTTATTCGAAGTCTAATAAACTATTTTTGTGAGTACAAGATTACATATTAAATAAATGTTTCCTTAAATGAAAAAACTGAATGTTTTTCACACTTACCCCAAGTGCATATTGAATGCTCTGCTAATTGAATGCTACTGATCAGTCCAAATCAGGTGGTTTGAAAGGAGAGCTGAGAAATATGCTCGAATACTACTCCAGTATAAAGACAAGTAATTTTCCAGTGTTCCTTCACAGTTATATTTATTTTTTGTTAACATTGTCAGTTGCGTTCGATATAGCCATTGAAGGAAGAATGAAAGAAAGAGAAGCAAGTGCAAGCGCAAGTGCCAAGGCAGGTAAAGAGGAAATCAAAGCTAGATAAGCACATGAGGTGGCTGATGATCTCATTTTGCCGTGACAGGTGTGTGGCCATTATTCGTGGCTCTCGGGGAGAGGCTGCTGCAGACCTTCTTCAGGCTAATGCAATCTACCTCTCGGCGCGCGTTGCCCGGGGGAAAGGTTGAAGAGACAATAGCATTACCTTGTTTGAGTAGTTCACGCCACCCCGTTAACTATCTTCGTGGCAGGCGCTGGAAGGTTCTTTCAGGACCCGGGTTTTTTTTTTTTTTTTTTCAGTCGAACTCTGCGTTAAAGCTCACAGAACTATTTTTCAAATCAAAAACCCTCTTAGAAGAAGGCTTAATTTTTATGGACATCATGAATTTTCTCCTAATTTTGTATTTCATGTTTATTGTTATGGTCATTCAAGGGCCCACCCTTCAGATCCCCGTAGGGGGTACTGCTATCAGTGCACCTCACTCGGTGCACTGTAGACATAACTTAAGGTTCTTTCAGCGTCCCTTCGGCCCCTAGCTGCAACCCCTTTCATTCCTTTTACTGTACCTCCTTTCATATTCTGTTTCTTCCATCTTGCTATCCACCCCCTGCTAACAATTGTTTCATAGTGCAACTGCGAGGTTTTCCTCCTGTTACATCTTTCAAGCCATTCTACTCTCAATTTCCCTTTCAGCGCCGAATGACCCCATAGGTCCCAGCTCTTGGCCTTTGGCCAGAATTCTATATTCCATATTCTCTCCCACCTTCAGATCGCATCTTTAGAATTCAGTATTTCTAATGACAAAGGTTCACAAACTATGAGAATTACGACCTGCAAAAGCTGACATACGCAAATACTTTTAATTAATAATTATAGGCATTGTGTCGTTTCCTTTGAAAAAAGCATACACAAACGTTTTTCACTTTTGATGTTTTCTGCCTTGAATATTCATGAGTTGACATTCATTTGACATTTTTCCGCGAAAGGAAATTTTCGAGTATTATTCATCTCGTCAAAACAGTTGTGTGAAATATTTCTTGGTCGACTAAGTTCCTATATTATTTAGCTTTCACTTTTTATTTTTTGTTTTTAAAAACTCACACTTATGAATGTTTAAAAATATAAATATTCTTTCAAAAACAGGCTCCAGCTAGTGTAATTAGCCACAAAACTTCGATTGGTGAATTGGCTGAGATATATAGTTATTAATATTAATTGAATTCCATGTATTTAACTTAGCTGGTACGTAATTTGGATTCTTCTTTAATCAGAGAGTGGGGGCTTTTTGATTGATTGGTTTTCACATGGCATTGCAACAACCAACGCTATCTGACTCATCTTGATAATGATGGTAATAAAAGGAGCTGGATGGATGCTTAACATGCAAATAAAAATCGTTAAATAATTATCCGTACTTGAGCT
Source organism: Macrobrachium rosenbergii (assembly GCF_040412425.1). NCBI lineage: Eukaryota > Metazoa > Arthropoda > Malacostraca > Decapoda > Palaemonidae > Macrobrachium > Macrobrachium rosenbergii. The sequence goes on along the minus strand of NC_089754.1, from coordinate 27,168,563 downwards.
TGAAAGTACGGATAATTATACTAGAATTTGAATTTCAGACTGCGTACCATATTAATTGTGTTACATTACGATGCCTTTTGCCTATTTGTTTTTGTCCTACATCTTAAATATTTTACTAATTTGGAGAATTTCCAGAACTTATAGTTATTTCAAATAATTTAGTTAAACACGATTATCTCTGCAAACGTTATGCAGGTACCAAAATAAAATGTAACATTAGGCTTCTTATTATATTTATATTTTCAGTCGTGAGACGTAAACGAACTGTTCATTCTGATTAAACACTGATAGTGAGACACTGATAGTGATCCACTGACAGTGATCCATCTTAAGTGTGACGAAACAATATGGTGTTTATTTGAGAAACATGGTTCATTAAAAATTAT
>NC_089754.1:27158177-27165677 GCF_040412425.1 Macrobrachium rosenbergii | reverse complement strand
GTTCCCTTTTCGAATGAAAGCCGTAAGTCTCTGGAATAGTGAGTAATCTTACGCAAAACCAGAGATTATGCTGGATTGACTCTTACAATTGACGGTAAGTGAGATAGCTCAATTTGAGTATTACGTTTCTCTGGGATACCTTATGAGAACTTTTAACGCGAGATTCCATCGATTTTGTCGTGATTTTGGAGTCATCATTCTTTCTATATATATATATATATATATATATATATATATATATATATATATATATATATATATATATATATATATATATATATATATATATATATATATATATATATATATATATATATATATATATATATATATATATATATATATATATATATATATATATATATATATATATATATATATATATATATATATATATATATATATATATATATATATATATATATATATATATATATATATATATATATATATATATATATATATATATATATATATATATATATATATATATATATATATATATATATATATATATATATATATATATATGTCATTCATGCTGTAAGTGTATAAGACTTTACTTTTCTCGGTACTGTTAAAAAAGTACGTTTAGTGAAGGATGTCAAACATTATTGCCTTTTGACGCTTAATACTATTATCTCGTTTCCGCGTCTGGGATCCTTTGCCAAAGCGAAGTCTATGGCAAATTTTTATTTGTGCGAGAGGTTGCGAATGCCGTGAAAGCTTGAATTGCATAGAATTCCAGCATTGCATGAAAACGAGTTTGAATTAAAATCTTTTAATCAGTTGAGTGACTCGGGTCTTTTGATATGGAAGCTGCGAAATAACTATGCAAGTAGCTGTGGTAGGTGTGAAGGGAGATTCAGAATTCCGGAGTATATGATTAAGAAATCTGACGACATTATAGAGTTTTAGTTGTAATTCATTGTTCATTTCATTATGCGATGATATGTACCCGGAATAAAAGTGTAACTCGATCGTAACAGAGCCTTTCCTCAGATGTCTTTTTGAAAGTTTAAAATGAGCCTTTTCATGTAAATGATATTTTTGGGGCAAGTTCCCCTGTTGTCGCACAATCTTGATTTTGAATTAAGGATACCCAATACAGAAGTATAATTAGCGAATTTAGGCACTAAGTAAATTTTCCTTGCCCAAACCTCTAAGTTGGGTCAAGTTTGCTTGTCGCCGTCCCGCATTATTAACCAAGCAGGGGAGTGCTGTCTTCATCTTGGTCAGTTTGAGTGTGTCTTTCGGAAAGTTGTCGCAGAAACATGACCAGCATAATTATGGGTGGACGGGCATGAATTTTGCTGGAGGTAATTGGGCATGAGTCACGGACCAGTTCATTAATCTTCATACTACATCCGGTTCGTTTATTATTGGGAAGGATAAGCAAAATCTCGGACGGTGCCTTGTGATTTTTTCTCCCTCTGGAATAGCTGATTGCTATGGAACAATACAGATCCCTTCGATTATATGTTGGTCAAGATTTCGGGCTTGTGCAGATGTAATGTAGGCTCTACTGAAAGAGTGACTGAGTACTTAGGGGTCATTGACTGAAGGCACAGGACAGTAAAACAAATACATTTGGCAGTTCACTGTACGTTAACACCTGCGGGCATCGCTTATTTCTATTTATTTTTTAATGGAGAAAAAGGATGGGAACTTTATCAAATATCTACGTCTGATATGCCGATGAAGGTTAGTTGCCATCTAGACCAAAAGACAAGGAGAATTTTAAAATATAAAATTAGCAAGGGAAAATAATACACATGAGAATTGTATGATAAATAACTATCGTATACTTTACAGTTTTGCAAATTGCATGACCGTATATTTTGCTGAAGTTAATCCTGAAATCAATACCGTGAATTTTCCTCATTGTCAAAAGTGGATAAACACTGATTAATAGCCTTTGCCCTGATGCAGCTGTCAAGCGGACTGTTAACAAAAATGAAATTTTTATTTATAGCAAGAACAATATCAGTATTCGACAACGCACACGAACTCTTGTGTTTTCCAATAAAAACAGTTAATGCTTTAAAATCAAATACACATAGTGGCGAATGCAATTCCGATTAGCATATGTTAAAGTACTCGTTAGTATTATTTAAGAACTGCTTCAAGTTACTGATTAATCCAGTTTTTCTCCTTTCCTACGTCCCCGTAGGGAGGTAGTGCTGTCAACACACCTCACGCAGTGCACTGTAGGCATTACTTAAGTTTCTTTGCAGCGTCCCTTCGGCCCCGAGCTGCAACCCCTTTCATTCCTTTTACTGTACTTCCATTCATATTCTCTCTTTCCATCTTCCTATCCACCCTTTCCTAATACTTGTTTCATAGTGCAGCTGCGAGGTTTTCCTCCTGATACACCTTTCAAGCCATTTTGTTCTCAGTTCCCCTTTCAGCGCTGAATGACTTCGTAGGTCCCAGTGCTTGGCCTCTGTCCTAAATTCTACATTCCATTCCATTCCTTTCCTATGAGGGAGGTTTTAAGTGGCATCAAGCGAACGCCATCTCTGTTCTGTGAGGAAAACTTGGTGCGTCTTTTGATGGCTGTTGCCGCTGACAGCAATTGACTTTCGGATGGACGCTTGAAGGGTGCTAGGTTTTTTTTTTTTTTAAGGGGGCTTTCCGGTGTTAGGGTTTAACAGAAAACAAAATATGTTTATCAGAATGCAACCTAAACTGATATTGTAAAACATAGCTAAATCCTGCACTCGTAAAAACAGGATGATGAAATCTGATTATAAATGTTTGGGAAAAATCTTTGATATGATCCGTCATTGTATTATGTATTTATTATATTCTGCCTTCGAGGCGATCCTCCAAGGCGTTGTCAAGCTGGAGAGAGAGAGAGAGAGAGAGAGAGAGAGAGAGAGAGAGAGAGAGAGAGAGAGAGAGAGAGAGAGAGAGAGAGAACTATTCAAACCTCTTTTCGAGATCGCAGAGAAATTATTACGCTCAAGATCCCTCCGAAACTTTTTCTCTTAAAATTCGAATGGCAAAAGGAAGATTAAGAAAAGCGATGCTTCTGAAACTGACAAGACACTGCAACAGCAAAAAAAAATTATCGCCTTAAATAAACAGAGGGATCACTGATCGATCCTCGGTTCTATTGCGCGTGAGTAAGAGACGGAGGGGAATTTGCAGTGCCCTCAGACGCATCAGTTAATGTTGAAGCTTATTTTAAGGTTCAGTATACGACTAAAATCACCCTGTTTGTCCGTGTACTTGGTAGTTTGTTTTTTGAATCTCTCGTTTGCTATTAACGTGCATATGAAAGGAAGAAAAAAAAAGTTTCTACTCTGAATAATCTTAGTTATTTCATAATAAGTTCAGTGGGTTTTCCATTGTTCATTACAAAACCCTGTTTTCAGTTCCTGCATCATTTGTAGAATTTCAGACTCAATGCATACTGTAGACAATTATTCACTACCATCCTCAGCTAATAAAATTCCACCTTTCATTAACAATAGGAAATGTTCTTTATATTTTCTAAAGTAAGTTTCGATAATTTGGGGTTGGAGGGGTGGCTAAATTATCAAATTAACTACGGAAGAATATAGGGTTAGTATTATCTGCCACATTACAGCACGAAAGACAAACGTGGAAGCCCAGAAATAAAAGTTTTTTAAACGTTTTAATTAGTTTTACATAGATCGTGGGTTATAAATAACGTGTCAATATACGTTTGTTCTGGATTCCTGATTCCTTCTTTAATACCATAAATTATATTATATTGTTTGTATTTGCAGGATTCGGTAATTCATAAAATGTTAACCTTAGTATTTTCTTCATTTTATCCTCGCTAGCTAAGCTACAGATCGAAATGTCTTTTTTATCATTAATGTACAAACGTGTCGAGCTGCATTTCAGTGGCTTTTTTTTTCTGTCCGTCTGTATCGTATTCTTATCTCTCTTCCCGGTTATATTGTGGATGAAAGTCCTCTCTCATATAGTTTTTAGGGTCTCGTTTACCAGAAATAGAGAACGGATGACACAGACGAACTTTTAAAAATCCGTCCTTATCATCCTTTCTCTATTTCTGCCACTTCAAATGGCTTCATTTTTTAAATCACGTGTAGCATTTTCTCTGGCACACCTGCAGTCATGTTGTTTGACGCGCTGTGGTATTCTTCGTCTTTTAGTCTTTTAGTCGGTTGGTGCCGGTATTCCATTTCTGTTATGCATAATAGTGTTTAGGAATTCCATTATGGGAAGGTCATTCAAATTAAAGATTTTATTCACTTATAACTTTAGTTCCAGCACCTTTAGGAAGGGGCCATGTATTATTGCCATCTTACTGCCTGATTTTGTAGTCAGTATAGAATGTGTTCATGTTTTATGCTTACTGTAATTATATCAAATGTACTGTTTAGTATTGCACCTTTGCTTATTGTTATGTTTTTCTTCGGTGTAATATTCTTAATTGTGGCCGGTAGATTTTCAAATCCTCCAGTAATTTGGTTTTGCTTATGATTACATAGAAAATTTTGACGATGGTATCGGAAATAATAGAACGAGCAAACGTCTGAGGCCAGTTATCATAGCAGTAGGGATTATGTAGCAAAGAGTAAATAACTTATTCCCCAATTTTTTCAGCTTTACTGCGAGGATTTTGTATGCTACAACAAATATTAACCGCAAGAAGGTTAGCATCATTTCTAACGTCCATTGAAAGGGCATGTTGAACAGTTACCAAACATATCGAGTCTCCCCATATGCCTATTATATTCCTCATAGACAGATGGCTTGTCAGTTTCTCCCTCGCCCATCTTCGAAAGTGCTTGTTGTCTCAGAGTTTGATGTTGAAAGAGAACGCTCGTGAGAGGGGAATATTAGAGAAAATTATGTAAGAGGCGAGTGGTTAGCTGGCGAATGAAAATAACCCTTGTTGTTGGCAAACGAAGCTTCCTTGTCGAACATTATGCCAGTCCTTACGTAAGTATTATCTTCTATATGATACAAAAAAAGTTACGTATAATAATTAAATGTTACATGCCATCAAAATAAAAATAAGTTTTTCGTTCTTTAGGCTGCATATCAGCTGACGATTGTAAACAAATTGCTTTCGATAATCAAAGAGATAAAGTTGAGTATTATTTTAATCCTACCGTAAATATTGTTGTATGTGACAATTTTTCTATATTGATATTTTAAAATAAATGTGTATTTTCCATCATCAAACAAATATATATTGAAATTTTAATTTTACATGCCATAAGATAAACATGCCCGCTGTTACTAAGGCTACGCATCAGCTGACGAATGTAAACAAACAGTCGATCTTGGCAACCGAAACTTGCTTGCCGAGAACTTGCTAATCCTGTAGTAAATATAATTTTTCATGGCGGATTGTGTATATTGCTATCGTAAGACATAATTATGTGTCATATCTTCAACTTCATATATCATCAAAATGACAAAAACTCGACTAAGTCTGTGAATGAATTGAGGTTCCGTTTCATCATGTAGTGCATAAAATGGTCAACAGATGGCAGCAGGTGACGGCCAAAGACTCCCTGGTTTCTAGTTCCTCATTGCTCGCCCCACACCTTAAGTCTTGCGGCATGCCATTGCCTTGCAGATATGTGCAAAGCGTATCTGTTTTCACTTTTTGAACTTCTTTTAAGCATACCCTGTATAAAAGAAGGTATGTCCCTCATAATGAGGACGCATACCAAATTGCACCGAAATCTAATGTATCACCTGATTAGAATTAGTATCAATGTTATGAATCAAGCTGATAGGCCTACTGTATTGTGTTTTGGAAAACATTGGCCTTGTGCCTTTTTGGCCATTAAACCGTAAGAGAATGCAGTACTTGAAGGTTGCTCGTGGGCTTTTTATGAATTTGCAGTGCAGGTTTTTTTTTTCAAATTGCTATTTTTTATATATACGAGTTTCAGTGTTGACAAATGTTGGGAATCTGGATATTTGTGGTCATTTACTGGACTTTTTTGTGTCATTCGTTACATTTGATGTAATATGCTTACCTTTCTTGCTCTCTCGTTTGTTGATTATTAGTGCTAATTTATCTGGCTTGTTGGAAATTGAGAACGTCTTCAGGAGTTGATAACTGTGATAGTTACAAGAATTTCTGTGCCTTCTTCCTTCCTGCGGTGAGCGTTAGTTCGTCAAAAAATAGCAAGGATTCCCTTCCATTTATTCTTATGCGAGTTACATGGCTTGGGTCCATAAATAATTAATTCCTTATCTTTGCTTATTCCCAGTTTCGATAATACTTGTTATCTCTGCGTGACTGGTGACAATAACTAATGCTTTTCAATTGTTTATTCATTTTCTTCATTTCTTTAATGCAATCCCATAAATCCAGCTTATCGAAGCATTTGCATGCATCACAAAACTGCTGGCCTGGTGATGTACGTCCATTGCTGCATTCATTGTTAGTGTATGATCAACAGAGAGCTTTTCTTCTCTACCTCCACATTAAGATGACCTCTCTCCCTCTAAATTATTTCTTTTGATTTTTTTCCATTTTCCAGTTCCTGTAAACATTCCCATCCCGTTTTCTAATTCAATTTTGCATCCTTTTTTATATCCAAAGACAGAATTGTCATCTCTACACAGTGTTCTGGAATATTTATGTGGTCGTATATTGCTGGCAGAGGTTATGTAAGACTTTCTGAGTGCTCCACATTTATTAGGCTTTTAATCATTCATTTTTTTTTTATAATTCCCGAAGAGCCTTGTTGTTTCCTCTTCCATTAGACGTGATCCTGGCTTCGTTGATTTTTGTTAGACTTTCTTCGTTTTTTGAGTCTTCCTTAATATAAGTCTCTGAGATACTAGTAGCTCCGTTCTTCACTCGCTTTCCCAGGTTTCATTTCATATGTTAATTTTCCATTTTTTGCCTTAAGCCTATTTTATGCTTCATTTCGCATTTAGGACAAGTGCATGACTCGCGCAAATTTAATTCCAAACTTTCCATTTCCTCTTGTGTTTTATGTTTCTGGGGGGGGGGAGGTTTGGGAAGTGAACACTACCCTCTGCTGAATAGCCTACTTATCAGGCCTATGCCTACTAACCCCTAGGCTTAAATGTTTTCTCTCTTCCTCGCTCTCTCAATCCCTTACTAATTAGAGAGATTTCCGTCTTGTCCAGGATGCTTATTTCACTTTTCCTTTTATCGGTTTATCTTTGGATGTTGTTTAGCATTCTACTTGACAGTTTTCGGCCATGTTTACATCTCCTTTTTGTTTTGAATACTTGTTGGCTATACCAAAACCAGAATACTATAGTACCATATATCTTGTTCTGTGTTGTTCTTAGCGGGTTTCTTTCATTTTCCTTTACTTTGAAATTTTTGTGGTCACAGAAGACGCTAGGACATTCAGTAATTTAAATTAATGTATTTTAGAGAAGCAGAGGAGTAAGCGTATTTTCTATCGTGTTGAAAGGAAAATAAGGCTAACGGGGTTTACGTGACGGAGTAAAATCGAGATTCTCAGTGAAGCGGTACAAGCTCTAGTG
>NC_089754.1:27135677-27153177 GCF_040412425.1 Macrobrachium rosenbergii | reverse complement strand
ATAGCTTGAAGTTGGGGTACTGGTCTCGTAAAATGAAATCATGATTTTTCATATCAGAGTGGATAGTATGCACATAAAAACGTTGACGTTATTCCTATTAAGATCTCTTGACTATTCGCTAGAAGGCATGATTTTGACAGTTTACCAGGGATTTGACTAACAATGATTAGTTATTTTCTTTTAAAAAGTGGCACGAAATGTAACTAGAACATTCCGTGGAGATTACCGCCTTAAGCTTAATTTTTATCATTACGAGTCAGTTTACTTTAACGAGCATCACGAAATACAATAAAATTCTCCACTTTTCCAAGATGATACGGCGAAGAGTCTTCGCGAACGGTTAGTCATCTCTGGGTCCGCGCATTGCAGTAGCTGGAAACCCATCCGCAGAACTTACACAGGATCCAGTAACTCTTCACCAATAGTGCATATGGAGACAGCCCAATAGAAGAGGGGATCCGGATGAAAATGGAAAAGTCTAATATCCAAACCACTAAACACCAGGACCTTCAGAATAGAGAATGACCCACTTAGCAGAAACAGAGTCATTAAAAGGAACGATTGCCGAGGGGTTACCCCCTGCAGTTCTTGTGAAAGGAGGAGATTAAGAACATTCAGCCACCCTAACTCGATGTCATCATTAATTATGAGAAACATCACGGGACCTACATGGAAGCAGGGAGATTAAAAGCTGTGTTTGGTATACCACGGTTGGGACGTCTGTATCACCACAGGAATCACGGTGCCATATTTTAGCATTTCAGAGGTAATCGCGACCACAGGTCTGAAATTGAACAGCTGATTGCAAGACTAAAGGTTTAATCAGCTCCGTATACCAAAGACTGTCTTAGTTAATATACAAATACCACAGTTCAATGTACAAATTTAGTGTGGCTATATCTTTCCTTCGACAAGGAGGTATTTAAATATTTAATGAACAATAACAGAGAGAGAGAGAGAGAGAGAGAGAGAGAGAGAGAGAGAGAGAGAGAGAGAGAGAGAGAGAGAGAGAGAGAGAGAGAGAGTACCCGGAATAGCGGATCATTGGCTTAACTCATTTGGCAACAGAAGAGCGAGTTTAGAATTCCCCTGCCCCACTGGATTTGAAGTTTTTACTGTTAACAAAAGAGGTCGCTTTTACATATGTATATTAAATGAGGCACAGTACACAAATGTTTCTTTTGATTATTATTTGAATAAACGACAAACTGATTATGATCTTGTATGAGAGATATCTTAGTTTTTTTTTCATAATTCTCTCCATTTCAGTAGTAAGTAATGCAGGAGGTGATGAGAGCTTCTAGATATGTTTAAATGGACTGATCTTGAGATTCAGCATTTACGCTTTATACTAGGCAATTGTTAAAGTAGTTTAGCACAAAGAATTATTGACGTATATGCTACGCGTAAATCGCATGGCAGTTTATTAATCAGAAAAACCATTGCTGTAATTTTGGCATGTATCATAAATTCATGGGTAAATGTGGGTATCGGCCATTCTAAAATTCATAAGGGAAAGAAGGAAAGTGTCAGCTTACCAATCGGGATATAAGCTTTTGCAAATCACTGGTGACAATCTTGAATTTTGATATCAAGGAAGACCAGTATTGCCCTTAAAAAAAAAGGCAAAAGGTGTGTTGAAACCACATTGGGGTGTAGACCTGAATCCTAGGAAATCCTTGATCCTGCTTAGATAATGCGAGCCTGAGCAAAATTCAGTTTTTTCCCAACAGCTGCACAGGTGTCACGAATCAATTGTACAAAGGGACAAAGGCAACAGTGTGGACTGCTAATGGAGTTCCCCTATGACCTCTGACTCAACATCCACTCAGAGAACAGCTGCAGGTCTCACTTTGTAGAAAAACTTTGAGGTTCTTACTTTTTCACTTTTACCTTTTTTTTTCTTTAGAGGAAGTTGTGAATACTTTGTCTAAACTTATATTCATTAGCTTTCTGTTTTTATTCAAGTCAGCTTTAACCTTTTAAGAATATTAAAAAAAATCATATTCCCATCTCTAAGACTACAGAATATTAAACAAGGAAAGGGGATGAAGATGGAGATTCTTATAGGAAATGCACCAGATAAAAATTGCGTATTTTCCTATTTACGACAAATCTGCTTCTTAGGCACAAGACGTAGAAGTGCTTAGATATCTGATGATCGAAGTTGTTCTGTTACGTCAGTATTAAGTAACTACCCAATTTATAATTCCTTATATTTCTTGCCATCACGAAATTCTTTATGAAGTAACTGTGGTAATGGGTAATGTATTTTACGAGTACTATCTTTCAGGTTGGGAGTAACTATTATGGAACAAGAACGTCCTATAAACATTAACAGAAGGTGAATTACTGTAAATGGGGTTATATGTCTCTTATTGAAGAAGAAGCTCAGGGTCACCATAAAATAGGAAAGTCGAGTTCTGCATCATTTTAGTTTTTCATCGAAACGAACATGGAACCAGAAAATGACGTAAGGAATATGTTTACTGTTGTAGGCATATATATATATATATATATATATATATATATATATATATATATATATATATATATATATATATATATATATATATATATGTGTGTGTGTGTGTGTGTGTGTGTGTGTGTGTATGTATGTATGTATGTATGCATGTATGTATATATTAATCGACTCTTGTGGATCTAATCCATTTTCCTTTCGATTTCCTGGTCAAGGGTTGCGTCGCGAGCGTTTATCCATGAAGGTCCTTGTTGCTTGAGACCCTTTTCAGTCAACCCGTCCCTAAGTGTCATTAATTTTGCAGCTGCACAGGAATGATTATGGAGCTAGAGGGGCAGTGTAAGATTCCAAAACTTACATTTTAGCTAAAATATCATACTACCAGAATTTTAACTGCAGAATATGAAGATATAGTATGCAGCGTTATTTAATATTCTTATTTTTATGCTCAGATGTTAAGCATAATTACTTTTGTCCCTTGATACTTTTCATTGCACACCAAAGTATCGAAGATTAAAACACTTGAGAATGATATGCGAATATACATATTTTGAGTACCTTTCAATGGATGGGCTTTTGTTCATTCTAAAAATTTCATATATGCTCATTTTAGTTTCGTCCTGAACAATAAAATTTATTGATCTTTGATGCATTACTTTAGCGCGCACGCGCACACACAAAAACACACATTTTTGTATATATATATATGTATGTATATATGTTATATATAGGTCTGTCTGTCTGTCTGTCTGTCTGTCTGTATGTATGTATGTATGTATAAATGTAAGTATGTATGTAGGAACATTGTCAGAATACGATGGATGTAAAAGTATGTTGCGGCTGTTCTTGATCCATAGTGGCTTGTTTGTTATGTGTCAAAACTAGACAGATTTCAGGTTTGTCTTATCCTTTTTAACCTGCGATACAATTCTCTTATATGGCGTGCAAATCTCATTCAGTGTTGCAAGTTTTTGGGCAAGGCAGATTATGGATTAGGACATGGGCATCTAATGCAATAACTCATGGGGTAATTTTTTGAGAAAATTGACAGTTTCCGTCATCAGACCAGATGTTGATACTTGATTTTCCTTTTTTAGCGCTTTACCACTATATCTTTTATTTTATATTTATACAATCTTGATAGCATTCTACATTCAGTTTTGTCATCAGGTATTAAACTGGTTGCTGTATTTAGTTGCTGTGTATCACCAGCCTTGCAGGAAGGGATGTGTTCCTGTATAAACTCTTGGAATGTTTTTATATCCTAATAGTCACAGTTGATGTGTGAGGACTGGAGTTTTTTGTGCTGTCTAGACCTTATGCTTGCGTTGTATTTTGTACGTGCACTAGAGTATTGTGTACCGTGCTAAGAAATGAGCAGACAACAGACATTTGGTTCCGACTGCTTCCCTGTCAGTGATGATGTGGAGGCCCCCTTGAATCTGTGTAAATTTCGTGAGTTCGTTTTCAGTGGTCTTATCAGTTCATTTTCCGAATCAGAGCACGTGTTGTTTCTGTGATTGGTTAACAGTCCGTAGTGAAATACATACATCTTGAATGCAGATGCACAAGGTTTGCCCATCAGTAGCTTTTGGGTTAGGTCTCCAGTTGCCAGTCCTGTAAGCTCTAATGAACATGCAAACAATACAAATCAAGGTCGTAAAAATGTCCGCAGTCTACCAGCTCTTCAGTTGCGTTCTAGGAAGACTAGCTCATTTACTTTGTCAAGAAAATCAGGAATTGCTTAGTCTGTTACAATGTTAAGGGTAGAGGTATGATTAAGAAGTGGTTAGTAATTGGCAAGGCTTTCCCATAAATCATTATGAGATGCAGATGCAGTGCTCCCACATAGTTCAATTAGGGTAACATCTTAAGCTGCATCCAACAACATACCGGAACGGATGATTCTGCTGTATGCTTTTTCACGTCCATCCATCATCTGTGGCAAGGTTTGATGGACATCGACCACTGACAACAGTTCGCCCAACTCACATTCTTTTATGAGCTTGCTACCAACTCCTGGTAAAGACTTTAACTGGTGGACATCTAGTAGTATGTGTACACGATCCAGAGATAAACTTTGATTGAAAGATTCCTTGACAGTAATGAGTTGTAGGGTAATGTAAGACAGTATTTAAAAGCTGTCAGAATCAAAGGTCTCATGAATGTTTACTTGTTGAATTTTATATACAGAACATAAGATTTTCGGTCTCAAGATATATTTACTATTGTAGCGTATGGTTACGATTTTATTGCTTTTTTAACCTAAAATAATGTGTAAATATATATGTAAATTATTTCAGACTAAAAAAGCAATAAAAATATAATGTATGTGTGCTTGTGTATGTGTGTGTGTGTAATCATTTCCTCTTAACAGCTCCGGCCTCAGAGGAAAAGCATCATTACAATCACTGCAGCATTAATACTCTCAGCTGCTGATTTTGAGACAAACCCCCAGGCAGTAAAACTTCCACAACATTAGCTGTTTCGTACATCTACAGTACACAGAAGACTCACCAGGAGTGCATTGAATCCCATACACTACACCACTCACTTGCATCTTGCTGGTACTCTCGCTCATCCTTGATATTAAGGCATTTCCTTTCCAATACCTCTTTCCCATCATCTGTCCAGTTCATTTTAGATCTTGTTTCCTCCTTCCCCCAACACTTCTGAATTACATACTCTTCTCCAACCTATCATCATTCAGTCTTCCCACATTACTAAACCATCTCAAAATACTCTGCTCTTTTCAGCTATTTTTACATTCTGCGTGTTCTGCGTATCTCCACATATATTACACAAATAGTTAATTTCAACATCTTCACTATTTTTTGTTCGTTCATATATGACAACCGCTCTTGACTTCCATAAAGCAAAGTTGGCTCAACATCCCTTCATACATTCCCACCTTTGCTTTCACAGACAATTCGAGTTTTCTAATCTTTTGCCCACACACCGAACACATGTTTTAATTAATTAATTTCATTCTTTCACTTTGCATTTAAACTTTCCTTGCTCCATTTTCTAGGATACCGTTGATCCTTATAATCGTACTTCTGCTCACATATCTTAACTTTCTCCTCTTTCAAAAGTTTTCAACTCCTTTTACAACTTTCAGCAGTTTTCCATCACTGCTCTCATTCAGGGACAAATCATTTGGAAGCAACCGTTCCACACTTCATTTATGATACATTCTGATTCCTACAACTTTGTACTTATATTTACTGTCATTTGAACAGCTGTTGAGTTACAAGACATCCTTGTCTCAGACCAACTTTTACAACAGACTGGTCACTGTTCCAACTAGTATACTAACATACACTTCATTTCTATCATTAAAAACTTCTGCGTACTCTTAACAATGTATCATTTAATTCATCCATTCTTAGCACGCTCTACATTGCCTCTGTATTGATTCTCTCAAAGGTTTTTTCAGACTCCTCACCACCAAATTTTTTTCATAACAAAGTCTCGATCCGCACCTTATCCAAACCTGTAATATTCGTCCCCCTATCCTATGTGCTTGTGCACCATTTTCTGTCAAGCAGCTCTGGTAAACTCCCCCATTTTTCCTTCACTGAATACCATGTTTCCTAGTCCCACCACCAATTGTTTTTATTCCCTTTTCTTGCTCTCCTGTACCCACAGACACTCTCCAGTATTCTTGTTAACTCACCCTCAAATTTTACATTATCCTTATCTACTTCTCTCTACCCCTACCCCACAGTTCATCCGTTTAGCTGCCTCCACAAGGTAATGAACAGATATATATCCAGTCACTCCTACTCTCACCATTACATCTGTGAGCTTGCTTCAGCAAGTTACTTTCCTCACCATTTTCTCTTTTCCAAGTATACAGCTGAACTTTTCTTCTATATAAGCCATGTATTTTCACCAATCAATCTTATTTCTAAATACATTTCCTTAATTCTCTCTCCATTTTTATTTACGCAGAAACTCCATACTAACAATTCCATCTCATTCTCTGACACCTATTTTTGCATTCATATCACCTAACGCAACTACATTTTCGTGTTCCCCAAACTCAGATTCCCTAAAATATTCTATTTCACTGTCCTTACTGATCTAAGACACGTTTACTCTGTCTGTCTGTCTGTCACACACACACACACACACACACACACACACACACACACACACACACACACACATATATATATATATATATATATATATATATATATATATATATATATATATATATATATATATATATATATATATATATATATATATATGGGGAGGGATTCTGTGGCTTCAGGATTGAAATCGATATATTACTTTCACATAATAATAATAATAATAATAATAATAATAATAATAATAATAATAATAATAATAAATCAAGAGACATCATAATGACCAGGTTTTCTTTTTCGTTATCGATTCAAGTTTCAAAACCCCAGGGAAAGAAAAAGGTGTTTTATTATTTACATTCTCCAACGAGAAGTTATCATCTGTCTTGGCCTTCATGATCATAGATTTACGTTTGAAGCCACATAGCGTTCATATCAAACATATATAAAAACTTCATCATGCCATCTTTACCGGTTTAATAGCTGTATAATTAGCCACATATTTTCCAAACAAGATTCTGATTACCTTACTGCGAATATGCCACAAGCTGAACCAACACTGAAATACTTTAGAAAATGAATCAGAAATGTAACCCCATCTACCGAAAGTTACCGCACAAGACGATCGATTTTGTCGCCTACTTTCGTTTTAGCTCTTACCTCCTTACTCTTATTAATCACTTATTTAATTGACCATTACGACCAATTTATCTACACTATAAACAAGAAATAATCATCGGAATCAAGCTGTAGACACACACCAAGGCAGTAACAAGTAAAAGAAGAAATATCGAAATAAATACAAGGGAGGAAACAACGGAAGAAAGGTGCTGCACTTGAGAGGGAGAGTAAAAATGAATACCAAGTTCAAGGCCAGAATTCCCCACCCCCCGTTGATCCCCCACCCTCCGTCGGATAGAAGTCACATCACGCAATTTTTGGTTCTACTTTTGCTTTTCAATTTGGGCCGCTTTCGTGTGTGTTTTGGATGTTTGTCTAAGATTAGTAGTATAAATGTATTCGGTACGAAATGATTTGATGGAGTCCGAACAATCGCTGTAGGTATAAACAGAAAACCAAATAAATTGAATAGTCTTGATAGCATGGTAACACACTCCTAGCCATGTGGTGTTGGGGAACCAAAGCAAGCTTGCCAACCCATCCGATTGCACTCGTGTCTCGCGACACAGAAGTGTTCTGCAATATATGAAAGAAATCGTCTTTAAACTGCAAATCCCTACTCTTTCCAGTTCCTTTTTTCATTAAACATTACTTCTGTTCGTGCTAAGATCAGAGTAACAATTACATAGGAGTGATTCCGGTTATTGAAATATATAGAATTGCTAGTGGAATAAGAAACAGCAACGAGACAGGCGATTTTGCCTATGAATATCAGACTTAGTGCATGTTGCTTTTTCATGGATAGACCAGTTTTTCAAGGACAAAGTTTATGTTCTCTTTCATGGTTCCTTTTGATAGTTAATGGAATTTCACGTCTTACCGAAAAGATAGACTTTTTACCACAGAAATATCACGCTTCCACTAGTGTAATCTCATCCAGCTGAGTGTATCGAATCAAAAGTTTCTCAGATGGGAGTTTAATTAATTAACTAAACAAGAAACATCTATATTTTCGTTAGCGTGATGTCTATTGATTGTTTTTAAAGTTAGCAGACAGCTGGGCGCTTTGCCGGAGATACTTTTAATTGAGTAAATCCATTTATATACTCTAACAATCATGCTAGCAGTGCCAAGCAATTTATATCAGTCACTTTATCAGTTAAGACAAATTTATACACTTTATACCAATAATCAGTATGATTACATTTTTCATTAAGGTCTTTTTCGTTTATCTGAAGAAAGATTCACTATAGAGGGGTTCGTCAGTTGCCCCTGTCTGAAACCGTTGGTACATCTTTGATACGACATGGCGACAGTTTCCTTTTTCTTTTAAGAGTCTTCTTTCAGAACACCACACTACTAAATGTCTTTGTTAAAGCAATGGTGTAGATAACAAAACGCATCTCTTTCTGCATCTTGGCTACAACGAAGTCGAAGCCGTGGTCGAACTCAGTCAGTTTTGCGGCTGATGTGGAGCAAAGCCAGATGGTTGATGATTTAGCTTAGTTGTTGCATATGGCCACAGTCTCCCCCGGAACTTGTTATTTTCTTTTTAATGGCGTGCATAATGAGGACAGAAAATTAAAAGAAGGAAAAAGACATGTTAAGGAAAACAGAGGAGAGAGTGGTGTGGAGTTTAGGAAACTCAGATAATACTGAACAATGCAGTGAGAGAGAAAGTTACTAAATTCGGACTGCTTGAGCACACGAAATCTTGTGCATTACGCGCGCACACACACACACACACACACGCACGCACGCACATATATATGTGTGTGTGCGTGTAAATTATTATCACAGACACGCGTGAGCTGTGTATATTCACAAATATTAATCCACAAATACCGTTTAATATCCAATTCACTATACCTTAGGAATAACTTACACCAAAGGGTAGTTATAATGGATAAGTGTTTCGCCTAGTGGTCTAAGTCACTGTCTTTCGTTGTTTCTTAGTTTGAGTTGCACATAATTCTATTTAAAAAAATAAGCTTTACAGATTCATGGCTCAGTGCTGACCACTTCAGAACTTGGTAGCCTTTCAACTGGCACGCAGGCAGTGGGGGCACTACATAGTGCCATGCTTTGTTTCCCAGGAAAGCAGACTAACAAAGCAATATTAAATGAATGCATGTTCCTTTAAAGTATTGCTTCTGCTGCCATCTAGTATAGTGCCTCATCTAATAAGCAACCCATTGAGTCTCCGGCTCAAACTATTTGTTGGTTGTAACATCTTCCTCTATAGTCCTTGGTTTTTTCTCAGTATCTGATATTGATCATTGTGGTTTCAGCCCATACTTAAACCACTTCCCCTCTTCCAAGTTCGTGTGTCCCCACAGGTTACCAGCAACCCCTCCTGTTTTTCTAGATGTCATTAAGGCAAGTCATTGGGCTGTACAGAATTGAACCACTTACATTAAGTGGAGGGGTACACACTTTTCCACTGCGTATGCGGTCTTCTTTCATAGCGATTTACACTGAAAACCCCGTATAGTTTTTTCCTTATGCATCACATCCTTTGTTTCCAATATGGTTTCTGTATACATCAACTTTGAAAATCACGAGCGTGATGTACACTAGTGAATACCTAATGCCAAAACTTATTTACAGTATGTACACTTTTGTGAACTCCAGCAAAGAAGAATGTCATGAACAGCTAATGCCAGTTGCAGTGCATTGCCTTTGCATCACATCTGGAAATAGATCGTCGTGTAAAACTACATCTTTTAGAATTGTGACGGGCTTAACCCTGTACGAAGGACCTATTTGTGGGTGTCTTTATTACAGGCATTTTCCAAATTTTTTTCCCTCTGGGAAAGGTTGAGCAACATTTTTTTCTCGTTTTTAAGGGCTGTGAGTTAAAGATTTCATTATCTTGCAGGTAGAGAACACATTTTCCTCTCTCTCTGTTTGGGTTAAGCGCTTTTTCTCGCACCCATTTTGGATTGAGAGTTGAATAAAATTTTTCCCATTTGCAGGGATGGACACCAAGTTATTCTCTGCTATTGTGGGTGAGTCAGAGTTTTCCCCTTTTACAGAGTTAAAATGTTGTCTCTCCATTTTCAATAAATTTTTGAAAAGTAAAATGAACAATGACACTGATGACCTTAACCTTTAGATGTTCAAATGGTACTAAAAGATACGTGGTGAGTGCTTTATGTTCCCAGGTTAAACATAGGACAGTCAGATCTAGTTGTAGATCTTTTTCTGATTACGCATAGTATGTCAGGTATTTGTGCAACAAAAATATGTAATATGTTGTATTGATTTTGCTTTAACAAGTAAATAATTTTAAATTTGTGCCTAATCAAATTCAACACCTAAAGATTATGTTATAGTTATGAAGCTCTCTAAGCAAATATCAGTTGGAGCTTGTATTTGAAAATTGTGCTATAAAGCGGCGATAGAGTTTTTATAGTTCAT
Source organism: Macrobrachium rosenbergii (assembly GCF_040412425.1). Taxonomy (NCBI): domain Eukaryota; kingdom Metazoa; phylum Arthropoda; class Malacostraca; order Decapoda; family Palaemonidae; genus Macrobrachium; species Macrobrachium rosenbergii. The sequence continues at coordinate 27,142,551 of NC_089754.1, read as the reverse complement.
TAGTAAATCTAGATACATAAAACTATTTATGAGATTAGAATCCACATTGAATTACTGTACTTTTATCCATGTTATGCTAGATCGACGCACTGTGTGTCTATGTGTTTAGACACAGTCTTTTAATGTCTTTTTGGGGAAGCACTGTTTTTGAATATGCTGTTTGAGGTTGTAATGTACATTTGTAATTACCAGGGTGGACTAAGAAATGGTTTATTCATGTTACTAGGCGAGTGTTGAGCTGTTAGGGAAATTAAGTGGACATATGTGAGAAGGAATATATTCTTGGATATTGGATGCAATTTTTGCTCCGTGGTTGGAATACATTATCAGCTTTAAATTATTCATAGACATTCTTTGACATGTGTAAGCTGTTTTATATCATGGTGATTTTGCAAATTTTTTCAGAGTTCAGTTATTTAGTGCATCTATTTTTCAGTGATTTGAAATTGCCCTTGTCCATTGTTGTGTAGACTTTCGTGATTCAATGTTAGTGTGCTGGTATTTTTGCAAAATCACTTGCTGATATGTTGAAGTATTTGATTGTATAAAAATATTCTCCTTTCTGTTAGATTATCATCCCATGCAGAGTTCTTTAGTTAGTTTGCCCTGTGAATCTCATACAGCACAACTTTGAGTAGAATTCCTTTGAATACATAAAGTAAAATATGAACATTAAAGGTGACGGGACATTTCATCTTTAGCTTTCTGTCCACCTTTCTTCTAGCTTTTAATTCCCTATGATTTTTGTAAATTATCACCCTGCATACCTTTCTTGACACTCTTCCTTCTTGTATTAATATACTCTTGGAACGTCTCCAGCGTAAGCTATTGTCAGCTCAAGCCCATGTGGACTGCTTCAGTATTTATTGGTTATTTTGATGTTTCGTCTGACAGTTGCCCATTTCCTTGAACTGTCATTCACCCTCATCTTAGTCAAGGCAAGGAGGAAATATTCCTCTCTCATTGTGTCTATGGATATCTCTCTCTCTCTCTCTCTCTCTCTCTCTCTCTCTCTCTCTCTCTCTCTCTCTCTCTCTCTCTCTCTCTCTCTCTCACCATTTTTTGTGTTGAAATTGATGTTTGTGTTGCCTTCTCCCTAAATATATTTCCATTTGATTTGCTTTCCTTGTCTTTTTGTATGAATGCCCCGCTCCCGTGTCTGTCTTGTTACCACCCAAAGTCAACAACAGGATTTGTTATCTTTTGCCTCAATTATTGTTTTTCCCTTTGCGACATTCATTTATGCCCTCATAGAAGTCTGTTTAGAGAGCCATGTACCCTTCAACAGCCCACCACCTTAGTAATATATCCCAGCACCAGTTGTCAAGATGATGGACTTGATCCTTTGGAAAATCTGGTATGATTCCACTTTAGCAGGCTTCGAGCAAATCTTGCAGGATCTTGGCTAATATTGGCTTTGAGAGAAATATTTCGTACCATTCACTACAACTGAAGCTCTACAGAAAAGGGCAGATATTACTACCAAGACACAAGAATGAAGATCAAACTAACAGTGTCCTTCAGCCAACTCACAACAAAGGTCAGTCAACAGATCTCTTGACATCTCAAACCAAGCCAACAATAGCACATCTTCATGACATGTAATGCTACCTTTGAAGTTACCTTACATGATTTTTCTCCACCATGTATTGAGTAACTATACACAACAGAGATGAGACTTTCAATGTTGTCAAGTTTGCACACATGCTGTGGTACCTCTGAGGTGATGCCTGGAAAACAATGACTGGGCTAGACATCATCAGGGAGAGTTGTGACAATCTCTTGAAGGAACATGTGACAGTTGCTAGGTTCACACCAGCAGCATCATGACTTCAAGGAGCTCAGCGCCCTCTACTTTGGAACAAACTGGTCAGCTTATGTAAAATGGCCACAAACACCATTCAACCTCATAATTGAACTCAGAATAACAAAAGATTGTTTGGACAAAAATTCTACTGTTTCCTGTATAATGAACGTGGCATGTGCAACCTTAGTGTGGACCAAGGACTAAAACTTTTGTTTCAGATGCTTGAATAGAGTACAACAGCAGCTCAATCAATCTCAAACCAGCTGCAGCCTATGCCCAGTCAACTGAACCATTCATTAAATAACTCAGTCCACAAACCACACATGATCTGTGACTGATGCTTACCCAGCGAAGAATAGACACCCTCATTCTTGATCTCTTTTTTAGGGCCTGGCTTTCCATGAGTCCCTCATGCTGCCAAGAAACAGATCCAGATACCTCCCTAGTGTTGCTCCTGCCAGGTACCTTAGCAGTATAGTGTGAGGCACCACAATTTACAATTTTTTGATCCCAGTCTTTCTTTCAGATGCCTCAAAGAAAGTCACTGTATATCTGGATGCACAGAGCTGATAAATTGTCATAATTAGGGGATGGCCCCAGATTTTTCTGTACAGGAAAGAACTTCAGAGAGCCATGAACAAATAATGTTGTCAAGGCCCAGTGAGAGGCACTGTGACAATGGCATCAAAATAGCAAAGGGGTCCTTAGCCAGCCACCACCACTGAGGGCATGTAACACCCACTCTAATTCTAGATCGTGAATAACCACTGCATTGTGGAATCAGTCACTACAGACACAAGGTCCATGGCACTACCTATGGTAATATTTATGGTGAGGGTAAAACAGTGCAGAGGAAACTCGTATCTTCCTCGACAGTGGGGCACAGGGCACATTTTTGTGGTTATTTGCAGTGGAGCAAGTGGGATTTTCCCCATTTAAACCGTATTGAGCTTTCATTATTTGACGCTCTCAGCAAGCCTAAGCTCAGTGACCTTGTTCTACCACATGTACAAGAGGGAAATTGGAAATCTTATTGAATGGTCTTGTCAGCAAACGTGTTGACAAGGTGATCTGTACTCCAGTCTTAACACACTAGTTACTCCAGAAGAGTATTTGATTTAGGTCTTAACATTTAAAGCTTCAGATTGCTATGTGATATCTTTGCAGTTGAATAATTCCACCTTGGTCCATCCCATTTATTTTACAGTAACAGACAGGAGGAGGTAGGGTATATACCCTTTATATCCCTTATCCTCACCCCCCCCACCCCTTCCTTTTACCTGTCCAATCAGTTGTTCTCTTTTTTCTTGTTCTTCCTTTGTTTGATCTCTTCTATCATTCATTTGTTCTTCTAGGCTGTTCATAGAAGTGAAAACATTGGGCTCCTTCCAGCCATATGTGCAGACTTATTTACATGGGCCAGATTGGTAGAGAAGAGTAAACCCTTGCATTTGATTGGGATTTAGAGAAAAGCCACTTATAGATATCTCTGCCATCCTTATTTCTTATGAGGTAATTTGGGAAATATGGGTTAATCCCTTGACCTCTCAGATTTTTCATGTTTCATTACTCAGGGTAGTCGGGTGTCGCACACCATCACTTCTTTTCCGATTTTGTATCCAAAACAGTAACGAAGATTACTTTGACCTCGCCAGCACCCCCTTCAGCACCATACTAGACACCATAGATTTGAGCAGTTGCTATTGGGGGTATCGGATGTCCTTTACAAGTAACAGCTAACCTGTGCATTCTTCGGTATCTCTGCTTTTGCATTATCAGTACAGTCGATTTTATATTGCTACTCAGTTCTAAACCAGCAGTCTAAGGTTGTCCTACCAACAAGATTTGTTTTCTTAATTGATATGGAGTTGATCATTGAGATAATGGGTCTTAGCTAGCCTAGCTGAGTTGGTAGTTAGCTTAGAGGAACGTCGGCAACCGCCAAAACAGAAGTGTTTCAGCAGATACACCTGTCTTGCTCTGCTTACTTGTTACATTTAAATATTACTTAACAAATTGAATTTTATATTTTTGTTATCCTATTGTATCCCTTATCTCCTTTGAGAAAATTTCCCAAGTTTATAAATATAAAACATTTTTTTTGAGGCTTTCATCTAATTGTACAAAACAAATGAGAGACAAGTAATATAATTGAAGTAATTAAGACCTGCCCTCCAAGCTGCTTGAATTGTTGCAGAAATAAAAACAAGTAAACAATTCACCAAAGTTTCTTCTGCTCAATCCAGTTTTCTCTGCAGCCGCTACAGCATGTAATCAAGGCCACCAAAAATAGATCTATCGTTCGGTGGTCTCGGTGTAATGCTGTATGAGCCACAGCCCATGAATCTTTAACCACGACCTTGTGGTGGCCTCTCCTATATCGTTGCCAGAAGCACGATTAGGGCTAAATTTAACTTTAAATAAAATAAAAACTACTGAGGCTAGAGGGCTGCAATTTGGTATGTTTGATGATTGGAGGGTGGATGATCAACATAACAATTTGCAGCCCTCTATCCTCAGTAGTTTTTAAGATCTGAGGGCGGACAGAAAAAATGCGGTCAGAATGTAGTGCGGACGGACAACAAAGCCGGCACAATAGTTTTCTTTTACAGAAAACTAAAAGGAGGAAAATTTCCAAGCCCCACATTCCTGGGACTTTTGAAAAGGCTTATGAGCCAAGACTTTTTTTTTCACTACAATAAGCTCTTTATGCCATATTATGCTTTCATGATAAACGGTTCTCGGATTTTTTTAATAGAAGCAGTGGAAAATAAACTGGAGTTGTTATACTTTTATGCGATTTGAAGCGATTGTTCTCCTCCTCCTCGCAAAAAACGTAACAGTGTCGTAAGCCTTTCAGTTTCCAGTTTTAGATATTTGTATTCATAAGTCTTTGAGTTATAAGAGTATGCTTGTCTTTTGGGTGTAGTCATTATTATAGTAGAAATAATTTTAACGTAATTAAGGATATACTTGAGATAGTAATTATACATTTATGAAAATGGTAATGATAAGGAGCGCCAACATCATGGAAACTAAACCTAAAATTCATTTCACAAATGATGAACAGGACGGGATTAGCTTTGTTGTTCCCCGATGCAACTAAGTGTATTTTCCCCTCTTCAAACGTAGTGGTTTTTTTTGCCGCAAGTGAGAATTTGTTTCGAGGGATTCCACGTAAACCACTTCGATGGAACGAGGTTTCGATTCCACGGTAATCATTGAACCCTAGGGCTGCATGACTCACCCTGCTGTCCAAGCAATGGCAGTACTCTCTAAATCGTACCAGACGGCACAGTATTAAGCAAGGGATACATCATAAGAAACCAGCTATACCACATTACTTAACTTCTACCTCAGAAGATTGAAAGTAAAGTGAGAATAGCATAAGATTTCAGAAATTAAACGGTGAAAATAGAGAGAGTATCGAGAAAAAGCCAATGGGAGATGACTCATGCTCCGGCCATTTCCCATCTCGAGGGCATCGGCTAAATCGTGTGCGAAAGATGGAAATTTGGCCCCGGGGCAGAGCAAAGGTGATACTTTCCTGGTGCAGAAGTATTTTAAGCATGGTAAGCAATACCTGGAGACTGGCGATTTATATCCAGCGTGTTAGATTGGGCTGGAATTTTCGTGGAGGAATTTAAAACAAATGGATCTCTCGTACGGTTGTACATGTACGTTTACTCTGCATGTGTTCGTGATATAATTTTTAAAGGGTAATTCTTCAACGATGTTAATTATCTCGCATTTAAACATTTGCAGAGAGCATCTTTTGTATGCATTTCATTTTAACTCTCTCTCTCTCTCTCTCTCTCTCTCTCTCTCTCTCTCTCTCTCTCTCTCTCTCTCTCTCTCTCTCTCTCTCCCCAGATTGCTTTCCTTTTGAAGGTGTACGCGTTATTGCACCCCGATTAAAAGAGTCTTTCGTAAACTGGAAATAAAAATATACAAATGTCTGTCGCCAGAATGTTTTGATAAGAAAGATGATTTGTTAAAAAACGCGCTAAATCATCTGTAATTCGTTAATATGGCGGAAAATATGGGTCTGTTACCAAAGAATAAAACATCTGTTATCTGAGTTCTTCGCTAATATGACTGACTAGTCACGTCCCTCAGTTGAGATGGATGGTTTATGATTTTTTGAGTTGATAAATGATGCAATTAGTAATTAGTAGCACTTGGCATTTTTGCTGTGGTGTCGTCGTGGTTCATTGTTTCCAATCCGTATTTTGTGACCTTTGATATTGTTGTTGGCCTCAAAGTAAAAATGATTGCAGTTTCGAATATATATATATATATATATATATATATATATATATATATATATATATATATATATATATATATATATAAATATATATATATTATATAAATATATGTATATATATACATATAAATATATGTATATATACATATATATAAATATATAATATATATATAAATATATATATATATATAAATATATATATATATATATATATACATATAAATATATGTATATATATATATATATATAAATATATGTATATATATATATATATAAATATATATGTGTATATATATATATATATATATATATATATATATATATATATATATATATATATACATATATACTGTATATATGCAAGAAGAAAATGTAAGAATAAAAGAGTTGAGAAGTTATAATCTTGAAGTTGTAATGAGGGATAATATCCCTTTCATATTGCGTTGCTTTAAAAACTAAAGTATTCAGAAGTTTGTGAAAAGTAAAACGTAGAAATTAAGAACCTGTAATCTTGTGGATGAAGTATTATATCCCTTTCAGACAGTGTTGATGTAAAAAAACATTCAGAAGTTTGTGAAAAATTGAAAGCCAATAAAACATCATGAAATAGCCTCTAAGATTGCCAAGAGATTCACTCTGACGAATTCAAGGCAATTAATCGGCTCTCAAAACTAATCGACATCTAATGGGGCAGTTGGCAACATTTTATTTGATATTAGGCAGTATTACGATTATAAAATCCTACAGTCAGCCATCTTATTGAGTAGTCCACTACATTTTATCTGATATTTAGGTGT
>NC_089754.1:27063177-27130677 GCF_040412425.1 Macrobrachium rosenbergii | reverse complement strand
AAATTTCTTGGTTTTTTGTGGGGTACCCTTTATATTTTTTGCAATACCAAAATCAAATAATAACTAGTCTGATGGCTTACAGTCAACGTGACTTCCCCTCACGGACCGACAGTTTGTTACTACAGATATATGCTATTAAATAATAGTTAGATCGCCGACATAAAAATTTATTGCTCTTCCGCCATATAATATTCTTTTCTCATGCTCTAGAGTTTATCTATGACGCTGGTGTCTACTTGCCTACCTAAACGGTACTAATGCTTTGTGCAACTATTGTCTTTAGTTTATCACTGCAATTAATTTTTTGTGGTAATGACTTCTTTGTTGCAATTAATGGCTTTCACGTCCCAAAATCTACATGATTTACTTTACAACTACGAGAATGTAACAGCTGCAGAATTGAGAGAGAGAGAGAGAGAGAGAGAGAGAGAGAGAGAGAGAGAGAGAGAGAGAGAAGGCAGGCTAGGATTAATGTCTGTGGAACTTATTACCATACCTTATGTTCACAGTTTTTTTATCATTTTGTTTTTATGAATAACATCTGACTTTTTAAATCATGTAACAAAATGTTTAATAATGCATTATTCCTAGTTTTTCTTAAAAGAGTTTAGAAATTCTAGCTGGATTATATCTTCATATTTTTATATATAGCCGTAAAGACAAAAAATGCTTGCTTCTTCACTAATATATATATATATATATATATATATATATATATATATATATATATATATATATATATATATATATATACATACATACATACAGTATATTGTGTGTGTATATATGTATATGTATACATACATACATACATTTATACATATATATACATACATACATACATACATACACACATCAAAACAACTCCTTGATGAACGCATTCCTTTTCCGTTCAGAAGTTGAAATCCGATCACAGAAAAGGAAGTTCTTTAAGCTCAAACCAACCTTTTCCTATTTTCGTTGGACAGCCTGTTTCTGCGTTACGTTGTAACCAGGTGCTCTAGATCTGGTGAAGTAAATGTTAAGTAACTTATGCACAAGTGTGCAGTGAACGTGATGCTCAAAAGTGTAAATGTATTCATGTACCGTGATTATACCAACTGATACTGGAAATGGCCGGAACGATTTTTACTTTGCTAATGTTTATTCATCTCCTTTTCGTTTCAGGTATGTCCGCCAGTTACCAGCGCGCCTGTTAGAATTTACTTGCTATGAAGGTAATGTGAGCTTTCCATGATTTTCTGTAATTAAGATATACCTTATTTTGGAGGACGTGCTCTATCCTTTCTCTTCCTTCATACATACATACATTGAATTAAGATGGAATGAGTTAATGCGAAAATTGTTATGCGGAAATTTTTTTAAGACTCATGAAAAATGAATGAAATGAATAATTGTCAAAGCAGATGACCAAAATACCACTGTAATCGAATCCTTTTTACTTCATGCTGTTTCAACTCTGTATTGATAAAAATTGTCCTTTCGTCAGAGTTGTGTGATCAGTCAAAAAAGAAATCGTTCAGCGGACGAACCAGATATAGGCATAGAGAGAGAGAGAGAGAGAGAGAGAGAGAGAGAGAGAGAGAGGGATGGTGGGGTGGGGGGAGTTATTATGAAAGGTTTGATTAAGTGTACAATGCGGGCGGACGAACTTTGTGAATATTACTATCATCGCATCTTGCTAAAAGGTTTACAAACGCTCTTCAGAATGGTAATCGTTAATCATTACATAATATTCCACCATTAATTTGTTAATAGTATGCTAACTGAAAATTTCTACGCTTTAACATATGCTGGGTAAAAACGAAAATTATTTAAGTATTTTGATAAAAAGTTATAAAATATAGATATAAAACATTTTTTATTAATAATAATATGAATTAATTATTGCTATTATTTATTATTTTAGCAAATCTGCTTTTTACACGGCTTAAAAATTTTAGTTCTGTCGCCAGCTTTTTTTTTTTTTTTTAATTAAATGCTGTAGACATAACTACGTCATCTCATATTTACCATTTAATTACATTATCTCATATTTACTGTGTAATTACTGCATCTCATATTTACTATATAATTACTTCATCTCAATTTAATGTATAATTATTCCATCTCATATTTACTTAGGGGCTTCCAAGACTACCTAGGAATGGCTAGTAGTACACCGCTGTAGACATCGCATACACTTTCCTCCAGACACCGCCTCTGTCCCCCCCTTCACCAAAATTATTCTCTCCCCCTCCCCCTCTTTTTCTCTCTTCTTTCTCCTCGCCACGCCTTAATCCTACCCCCTCACCCCATAACTTTTCTCCAAGGTCTGCACCCAAACAACATACCTTTGTCCGTACTCTTTCCGAACCCTAACTCTGTCGTTCCTAAGCGTGGCTTTTTCTTCTTCTTCTTCTTCTTCTCTTTCTTTTCTTTTCTTTTCTTTTTTTCGTGGTCTCGGGGTTGGTCTTAGTCTCTGTCTAGACGGGTTTTATTAACAGACAGTCTCTCTCTCTCTCTCTCTCTCTCTCTCTCTCTCTCTCTCTCTCTCTCTCTCTCTCTCTCTCTCTCATTGACGGCACATGAAGAATCAGCTATTTCCATTCATTGTCGATGATGAAGTTCAGTGGAAGGTTCCTTCGAGATTCTTTGATGCATTGGTGAATGATCAATTCACTGATCTGTAATATTTAAGTTTTGACCCCAAATGGAAAAAATGTTTCTGTAGAAATCAGCAATAACAGATAGGTTGGCATTCTTTTTACAAGGAGAATTTTCTTTATTTTTCATGAAGAGACCGAGGCGGGACAGATATCCCAAAACAATTTCGTTCACTGCAAGAATCGCTCTTGAAATGAATCAGACCCTCTCATGACTGTAGGTCATGAAATCCAGACTGCCTAAGCAGTGTATTTATAACATGTTTCTCATAATTTTAGGGGCATCATATAATGGAAGTACCCCTTAGCATGTAGATGCCTATCTAACCCATTCTGGAGCACCATGCCTTAGCTTTAACTTTCCTAGGGGGCCATGACCTTAGTGCTTTGGGTATCGTCCCGCGGACCCATCAGTATTAACCGTCGCTGAATCTTCAAATGGCCACAGAATACATATTAGGTTTTGCCATGTATACTCACATACACACAGATTGCTTCAGCCCCTTGTTCTTCTCCGCCATGGATTTTTTCTCTATGGTGCCTCATTTTTACCCTATTTACGACACTAATCCCTTTTCTCAGCTCGGGAAAGGAAACAGAGAGATGGGCGTCCAGATAGGCAGCATCTAAATAGAAATCGTAGCCCCAAGAACAACAACAACAAAAACTAGGTATCAGAAACACCTAAGATGGAAGGGTGCTAAATAATCTCATGATAACCCTTGTGCTGATAGAACAAAAGCTCTGTTCTCGTAATGAAGCAAATTAATTCATCATCATAAGGTAGAAACAAGTTTTAGGACTCTGTCTGTAATATCAGTTCGAGCAACTCTTCATCCCGAAATATTTACCTGTAACGAAATAGATTTAAAGTCTCAGACGGCTAGCCAGAGTGAGCCCTAGGCCGGGGTTTGAAGGGATTCATTGCTTCGTAACTTTCTCGTTATACCTACTACCTTTTGCCACCTATCACAGGACGGAAGCAAAAACTAACAGTAACTTCTCCAGTGTGGTTACCTTCATTTACAACATTCAACATTAATCTGATTATTATCACGAAGAGAAGATAAGTCTAGTCTTATGAATCACTTAATGATATGCGTGTTCTTCTTGACTCCATGCCCGAAATGCTAACAAGAGAACAGCCCTGCACAGATACAGGACGGGAAATGAGATAATACTCGCAAAGAAGCTCGTAAATTACACGTTGCCAATAGATGTCTCATCAAATAACCATTAGTCTGGACAAATTCTTTAAATCCTGTCTGATTCTTTGTTATCAAAGTATTCAGCCTTCCAGGTTGAATGAATAGCCTGTCAAAAGCGAATTCAAGTCGTATGACTAATCACTCGTATTATAAAATCATAATTTATCAAACATAGATCAATTTCACTCACAATTCTTGTGCAATAATGCTCAATGTATGCCTTTAGTATTATTGCTTGCCTTTTTGTAAATCCCATCTTCATTTTGAAAGACTTTTTATAAATTAAAATATGGTACATTTAGTGAAGTTACTGCCCAATCCCCCGTGTAATTTGCTGAGTATTAAATTCTGTCATTATCAAATCGTAACTCTTTCTTGTTCAGTTATATTCGAATGTTCAATCGTTTTATATCCTTAAATAGTTTTATTGTAATTAGCTGCACCAAATCTCCGTTGGTCTAAGATATACACAGGAGAGAAAGTTTTTGACCATCATCACCTGAAACAACTATATTGCGATTAATAAAGGGGTTCATGGAATTCACTGTTTCAAATTTTCTTATATTTACTCAAGACATTAATTACTGTAAAGTGTCCTTTAAGTTTAAACAACAATGACAGTCGAAATATTGACAAAATGTGGAGCTTTGTCAGGTTAAGAAAATTAAGGACAAATGGTTGTGGGAAAAGTGAATAGTTTTGGGAAGAAACGAGAGAGGAGAACATGGCAGTGTTTGTTTGCATGATGGAAGGGAAGGGGTACGAAGAGGGTTCTCAGTGCACAGGAAGTGGAACAGTGTGTTCGTGTTCGAGGTGAGTGGCGCATTTTGTTGGATTTCAGCACTTGGTGTTCGTCCATCGTTGGGCAGTTTGGGGAATATTGGAGTAACTGTTTTATGTTTTTCTCATATATATATATATATATATATATATATATATATATATATATATATATATATATATATATATATATTTATAATTTGTGTGTGTGTGTGTGACAGCTCTTCATTGGAGGGGGGGCTAGAGCTCTCGGCTAGCACGCTGTTGGCCCAGCGTTCGAGTCTCCGACTGGCCAATGAAGAATTAGAGGAATTTATTTCTGGTGATAGAAATTCATTTCTCGTCATAATGTAGTTCGGATTCCACAATAAGCTGTAGGTCCCGTTGCTAGGTAATCAGTTGGTTCTCAGCCACGTAAAATAAGTCTAATCCTTCGGGCCAGCCCTAGGAGAGCTGTTAATCAGCTCAATGGTCTGGTTAAACTAAGATATACTTAACTTTTGTGTGTGTGTGGTATAGTCATATTTTCGCGAACAAGGTGCTTACCTCAACAGAGAAAATGTCCAGGGTTTGAGTTCTAAGAGTTCATTTACTTTACGCACTTTCACCTGCATCTCACAGTGCCTCTGTTGACAAAGCCAGAAATCATGTGCTAAACAGTAAGCGGATTTGTACCCTTCCACTTTAAAGTGTTACTGATACTAAGTTTTGCGTTTTACTTTTTTTGTTTACATTGTTCTTGGTGTAGATTGTCCACTGAGAGACTGTCTGCCTGAATGCCTATCAGTCCGTTTACTTTTCCGAGTAGAGATTAAGGTATTAGTGTGGTAAATTGGGTTAAAATGAGACATCTTAAGGAAAACCGATAAACTACATTTGTACATGTACATATATATATATATATATATATATATATATATATATATATATATATATATATATATATATGTATATATATATGGAGCTATATGTACAGTATGTAAGTGTATATATATACACACACACATATATATATATATATATATATATATATATATATATATATATATATACATACACGTACCTACATATATACATATATATGTATATATGTATGTATTTATGTATATATATACATACACACATATACATACATGTATAAATATATAATTAGAGATGAATTCTCCCTCCTATTCCATTTTCCTTCTCTGTCTTATCGTTAACTTCCGGCTGTTGGGCTGCAAGCATCTCTCGCAGTATTAGGTCTGTTACAAAATTAAGGTGATGTTCGTTGCAGCCAAGAACAGTCTTTGAGTGATCATCGAATTTTGTGGAGAGCCACGACGTATTTAGAACCATGACTGCAGCATCCAAAACTAATGCAATCACTTGTGAGATTGATCAAGTTGTCTGCATAAGATTTAAGCTCTGAAAGTGAATGTTTGTTGCCAGATCTTAGGCCACCAGTCTGGCAGGGGCTAGGGAACTTGGCCTGTCATGCCCAAAGAGGTCTACAATATTTCCTCTCCCGGGATGGCGTACAATGAATAATCACGAAAGATGATGGGCAACTTCCCTATATACTTTCAGTTATAGAATTCCGTATATAATGATATTTTGTTATTGTGGAAACCCCTTGAGTTTGGCGTTCTTGAGTGAATTTTTTTATTAACTTCGCCGCAATACAAAAAATTACTACCAGTGGACACTGCTAACCTAAACCACATCCAGAAATAATCAGTGAACACACACACACACACGCATATGTGTGTATATATACATATATATAATATATATGTGTGTGTTTCTGCTTAACTTATTGAAAATAATAACGTACTCATATAAACATGACACCTTGAAATAGTCATATAACGTTAAGCAATGGCTTTTTTTTCACGCTTCAGATTCAATGAAATTTTCAGGTAAATGCTTAACTAACATTTATAATAACCAGAGTCTCTCTCTCTCTCTCTCTCTCTCTCTCTCTCTCTCTCTCTCTCTCTCTCTCTCTCTATATATATATATATATATATATATATATATATATATATATATATATATATATATATATATATATATATATATATATATATATATATATATATATATATATATTATATATATATATTATATATATATATATTATATATGTATTTATATATAACTTCGGTTATTAAACAAGTTAGTTAAGCATTTACCTGAAAATTTCATTGAATCAGAAACGCGAAAAAAGCCTTTCCGTAACTTTATATAACAATTTCAAGGTGTCATGTCTGTATTAGCCAGTTGCTATCTTCAATAAATAAAGTAGAAACACACACAAACGTGTCTATATATGTATGTATGTATGTATGTATGTGTATATATTATTATATATATACATATATATATAATATATACAATTATATATATATGTATATATGTGTGTATGTGTGTGTGTGTGTGTAGTTGCAGATAAAAGTTGTTATACCTTGTGACTTTGCTGACTTCAAATCTAATAATATAGCCTAGGTCTCAAAATTATGCTTACGTGGTGTATGATGTATAAATAAAGGTATGGAACGTTATATTCACTGTTATATTATATGAATTTTGAAAATCATTAAATAACAGGAACCACGGGTCACTGCTGACCGGGATCCATATGCAAAATTAAGAAGAGACAATTACATATATTTACCAAGTCTCATGCTTTTTACCCAAAAGGCACAATTTGGACCCAAATTCCTTCTTTGTTGTCCGATTTTAACCCTTCGTGTCATCGGAAATTATACTTCTAAATTTATTATTAAAGTTAATAGCATGTTATTTTATATGCCTTTATCTGTAAGCCTTGGGAAATCTGTAGTTTCAAGCGGATTGCTTAGGAATGAAGTAGCTTGTTTCAGTGTCTTAGACTTCCGCCCCACAGTTTTCATTTCCTGTGTTCCCCTAAATTGTTGAGATCTGTAACTAGATGTTTTTGCCATACCGACGGAAGACACGTGGAGGATACTCACTCAGCTTCTTACATACATTTCTTACTGTATCTCCCTGGTACCTTTGTCATTGGTATAAATCTGATATTGATGCCACTCATATCTATTGCTCATTGCAGACATAAAACACGAACACGAGGAGTGGTGTACAAGTGGCATCAACACGACTGGGAAATTCCATTTGATTATTTAATTCTGAGAATTGTGTAGAACTTAGTTGATGTCGAGCAGGTTTAGGTTGAATATTAAGTTTTAAGGAATCGTTAATCTTCTCGAATTTTGCTTATTTGCGTTATGATTTATGCTGTGTATTCAGGTAGATCGTTGTTGTATAAGAACTCAAGTAAATAGCGTGATACAGATATTGATGAATAAAATTAAAGAGAAAAGATTATAGCGCAAACGAAAGTAAAAATTCACCAGTTATTAATTTATAACAATTTTAAGTTGGTTGGCTGTGTGTGAAATAAAGAGAAAGTGAACATTCCTTAGAAAGAAAAGTTTTTTCTGTGTTTTCTTTTACGTAAAAAGCACTTGATACAGCTTTGGTGAGCTTTGCAGGCATTGCATTTGTTTTCATCTTGTTTGTTTTCCATTTAGAGGCATCTGGTAAAGTTTTGCATTTAGAGGCATCTGGAAAAGCTTTGCATTTAGAGGCATCTGGTAAAGATTTGCATTTAGAGGTATCTGGTATAGTTTTGCATTTAGAGGAATCTGGTAAAGTTTTGGATATAGAGGCATCTGTAAAGATTTGCATTTATAGGTATCTGTAAAGTTTTGCATTTAGAGGCATTTGGTAGTTTTGAATTTAGAGGCATCTGGTAAAGTTTTGCATTCAGAGGCATCTGGTAAAGTTTTGCATTTAGAGGTATCTGGTAAGGTTTTGCATTTAGAGGCATCTGGAAAAGTTTTTCATTTAGAGGCATCTGGTAAAGTTTTACATTTAGAGGCATCTGGTAAAGTTTTGCATTGAGAGGCATCCGTAAAGTTTTTCATCTGTAAAGTTTTGCATTTAGAGGCATCTGGTAAAGTTTTGCATTAGAGGCATCTGGTAAAGTTTTGCATTTAGAGGCATCTGGAAAAGTTTTGCATTTAGAGGTATCTGTAAAGTTTTGCATTTAGAGGCATCTGGTAAAGTTTTGCATTTAGAGGCATCTGGTAAAGTTTTGCATTTAGAGCATCTGGTAAAGTTTTGCATTTAGAGGCATCTGGAAAAGTTTTGCATTTAGAGGCACCTGGTAAAGTTTTGCATTTAGAGGCATATGTAAAGTTTTGCATTTAGAAGCATCTGGTAAAGTTTTGCATTTAGAGGCATCTGGTAAAGTTTTGCATTTAGAGGCATCTGGTAAAGTTTTGTATTTAGAGGCATCTGTAAAGTTTTTCATTTAAGTATCTGTAAGTTTTGCATTTAGAGGCATCTGGAAAAGTTTTGCATGCCTCATCTGGTAAAGTTTTGCATTTAGAGGCATCTGTAAAGTTTTGCATTTAGAGGCATCTGGTAAAGTTTTGCATTTAGAGGCATCTGTAAAGTTTTGCATTTAGAGGCATCTGGTAAAGTTTTGCATTTAGAAGCATCTGTAAAGTTTTGCATTTAGAGGCATCTGGTAAAGTTTTGCGTTTAGAGCCATCTGGTAAAGCTGTACTTCAGTGTTCGTGAAAGGATGATGAAAACTAAAGCCTTGCAAATAATTTAACATGTTCTTTCTTCATTTCTTACTTTCTAGTTACTTCATCAAGTGCAGATTGACTTGAACAGCCCGGCGTCTTATCATAAGTTGTGTGTGGAAACTGTGAACTCGCGAACTGTTCCAACGGATCAATACGTTTTGGTCTTTTACAGAATATGGAACTTTTTTCCCCTCCTTCTTCGTATCTTCAAATCTTGTAAGAACTGTTCAAGAGGCAAATTTTCCGCCAGATGAGACGAAAATTCCCTCTAATCCATTTTACTTTTAGTTTAACAGGTTTATTTTGCTCGTATCGGCCTGTTTGGAGCATTGAATAAACTGATATACAAAGTCCTGGTGTATGCTTAAAATATAGCTAACAGAATCACTCATATTATATCTATATACATATTTTTTCCTTAAAATTTCTATTTAAATTTGAGTTTTTTTTCTGTACGTGTGCTCTAAGACCTAAAGAAGAAATAGAACGCCAAGTAAATGATCGTGCAAAGTATCGTAGAAGTAATCTTCACGGTATTTTTCCCAACAGGAAATGTAAGTTCCGTTGTTATCGTTCTGGTAATTTTTTTTTTCTATTTAAGATGTCCTTCCGGCTGGCTTCTCTTAGAATTCGCTTTCATGTTTACTGGCTGGAAAATATTTCCTGGAATCGAAAGCTTAGCGTGAACGCAACTCGAAGAATTTATTGATGGGATTTTATGCCCTTTATCAGAATAATGATGGATAATGACGGACTGGAGACCAAGGAAAGTTTATTCAGCCATGAAAGATGCGGCCATTACCTAAGATTTCCATATTTGTTCGTTTACAATCGCCAGCTACCGACTTACCCTCCTCCCATGTTTGGAATTACTCGACAGTGTTTCATAATTTTTTTCAAACAAGGCACACGGTTATAGATTCCTGATTATAGAATCCTGGTAGAGCTTAATAGTGAACTCCTGCTTATCGATGCAGTGTTTATGAATCTTGAGCTAAGGTGTATTGCCTCTTTCTAGTGTTTCCGTGAAACTAAACCACCGTTCGGTTCGCCAACAATTCGTGCAACGTTCAGTCTTAAAACTAGAAATCTAGGTAACCGTGTCTTTCGTTCTCCTTATTCTTCTTGACAAAGAATGTGGGAGTGATATGGTAACCTCGAGAAGCAGGCAAATATTTTCTGCTCATCTCTTCATTCCTCTGCAGCATAATAACTGGCTGCTACTTTCACATGTTCAGCTCGTCCCATCCATTAGCTCGTTACCTCACCTACCTCGAGCACTCTCCCTGAAAAAGAGGGAGGAAAAAATGATAAGAAACCTCTCCCTCTGACCCTTTTCTCAAGTCCCGCTAGTTTTTGCTGGGTTCTCCTCTGTAAGTGGTTAGTTGGTTGGTAGGTGGGTGGACGAAGGAATCCATCCTTAACAGTATATCAAGAGTAGCAAGGACCTGGTGGCATAGCTCTAGAGGGAAGGGTCGAACGTGGCTCGAATACCAGAGGAAATGGCTTATAATAATACATCCACTCGCACGCATACGGGATGCCATAAAAGACTGGATTCATTTGCTATGAAGATTCGTTTCAGTTGTAGATTCTCTATTACTAATAGAAGAAATTGGTATAAGTTCACAGAATTATTGCTGTAAACAAATCTCACTGAGGATTTTTCCCGTGAAGGAGAAAAGGTGCCGGTTATATGGATGTCATTGTGTAAGTAAAAGTGGTATAAGTTCACAGAATTATTGCTGTAAACAAATCTCACTGAGGATTTTTCCTGTAAAGGAGAAAAGGTGCCGGTTATGTGGATGTCACTGTGTGAATAAAAGGGGAATGAAAATCTATCCAGATCGAAGAAAGAAAGGATGAGGGGGATAAGTAGATAGACTTGCTGATTGATTGCAAAATACAAGTTAGGCGCCAGATCTTTTCGGCAATAGGGGAATAGAAAATAGGGAATAGAAATAGCAAAGATGAGAAAATCAACGTTGAAATTAATTGCTTGTCTTGCTAGAAAGAAAACCATTTGATTATAAACTTCAACGAACAGAGAGAGAGAGAGAGAGAGAGAGAATGTGTTATGAAGTGCAACACCTACTACCTAGCGCAACACACGTTCATGGACACTAGTGTTGCCCATTTGGGACCGGCAATTAAATCGAGACTAAAGGGAATTGGCTGTTTAATATGAAGAGAATAGATTACTAGTTCAGCCAGTAATCTTCGTGGCATGCAACATTAAGCAAGCCATTGTAACATTTTGACCTAAATCGCTAAAACACACACAGGTGTCCTCGGCCATTCTAAGTGGGAATTCAGATTGAGAATCGAAAGGTATTTCGTAAAGATGAGTTAATTAGGGATGTTCATTGATAAGAGCACAGATGTGGCATGATTGTATTTATTATATGTTGCTTTTATTTCGGTCTCTTTCTTTGTCGTTCAGATTCCAGAAAAACGACATTGAAGTCGAAGAATCTGTTGCTGGGTTCATAATGGCTTACGTGTTGCTTTTGTGGACGGACGGTCTTCATATTTATTTATTTCTCTGCTGCCAAGGTTTTACTTAATGAAAATTGTAATGAGGCTTTTCTTACATTTTTTTTCTTTACTTGCAAATATTTTATCAAAGGTAAAATATTGAAAACCAAACTGATGGATGCTGTACATATTTTTCTTCCATTATTATTATTATTATTATTATTATTATTATTATTTATTATTATTATTATTATTGTTATTAAGTAAGACAAATGACAGACGGATATGCAGGGGAAGAACAGTGTGGGTCAGGACAAAGTAGAGGGTGGGTGGATTAAGTGTTTACTATAAAAAGTAGATTGTCACTCTTAATGTAAAAGGAAAGAACTTTTGCAACATACATGAACCCCTGCGGGCGAGTTAGCTAAAACCTTTCGTACAGTCGATACCACAAGTCAAAACTAATGGTCCGAGATAAGGTAAATTATCAATTATTCATGTTGCCAAACAGTTCCAGAATGCTAAAACTGTAACTGCCACTCCAGTCATGAATTAATTGTAAAAACAAATCGGCAGTTGATTATTATTATGGGTACTGACGTCTGCTGTGCGTCAGCCTCATGTCCAAAGGTACCAAAGAATGTTATAAATAACACGCAGCTTGTGGAAAGCTGTCAGTGATCGAGAGGTAATGTGTAGAATTAAAAGTTCTGGAACTGATAGCAAGGTATCGTATTTGTAATTGTGGTTTAGCTTCATGCTTGACACATTACACCATGAACGTGACCCACGAGGGCTCCTATTATGGAATAGAAAAGCTACGTATCATGTACCAGACACAATCATATCGTATATTTTTCTTATTTAAAAAAATAGTGTTAAGTATCGTAAGTGTTTAGAGTGTGTCTTGTCAGTCTGGTAAGCTTTATGTAGAATGTATTTCAGCCAATAAGAGAGTTCTTCGAGGAGTAAGATTATAATCCACACCACCACCATCTTTACGGCTCTGTTTTCCAGTCAGTTACTCATTCCTAATTAATTTAGTCCGCCCATAGAAGCCCCTTATGTAGAAGTTCTATATGCTCATGAGTAGTTACAAAATATAATTAAAAGACAAAGGGTGTGTGGTCCCATAGAAACACTAAAAAATACTTTACTAAATATTTTCAGAAGTAGATAATTTAGATCTGTGCCAGGGAGGAGGGAAGGGACGGCTTAATTTAATTTGCTTAGTTAACTTAGAAATGTTACAAGAAAGGGCACTGACATCAAGGAAGCAAAGCAGTTTGAAAGATAAAAAAAAAAAAAAAGTAACACCAAGATGGATACAGACGAAGCGTTTCATACAGTGGTGATTGTAAGACGAAGGTTTGAAGGTGCGAAATCATTTTGGGGGATGGGTAGGGGTCTTCCGCGCTTAGTTGATATTGAGGAATTGACAGAGGATATCATGACAGTGCGAATTTTGAGCCTTGAGGTTAACATAATTGCATTTTTTTGTTACCCTGACGTGATTCTCCCTTACTCTATTCTCATTTTATCGCAGCTGTTAGTAAATCTCTAATTGATTCTTGATGAAATGTGTTGAGATTAAGTTTTACTGCCAAATCATTGTAATTTGTACTTATTTTATACAGTAAAACTTCCTTTATATCCATGACCGACACAAATATACTTATACACCGTGGAGCACATCGCCAGTTACAGATCATTAACAATTTAACTCTCAGATCAAAGGAGGAAACATCTGATAACTTCCATCTCCTCAATGTAGTTTCATTAATTGGCTTTCCATCGCCTGCATTTTCTTCATTTATGTGTTTCTTCTACGAAACCGCTTCATTCTCTTTTCTTCCTCTTCCTTTATTCAAATAATTTTCGTCGCATTTGACGTAAAACTTTACCAGAGCCATCCATACGAAAACTAGGTCGAAGACAACCCGAATTTTGCGTGGACCCTCCTTGCTATTCCAGATGTGTCACTAACGAAATATGTGACTTATACTTGATGTGACGTTGACTTCTTAACCAGGACGAGGTAACAAACGGGGTTGAATGCTACATCGCTCCCAACTTTGTCTGGCAAGGGGATAATCACTTGGGAAATTCCTTCATAGTTGTGTTGCATTTTCATGATCAGTTGTTATCTTGGGATTCGACACAGCTAAAGGAGTCAGTCAAGTAGAGTAAACTCAAATTCTGTCTGTCTATCTGTATATATATATATATATATATATATATATATATATATATATATATATATATATATATATATTATATATATATATATATATATATATATATATATATATATATATACATATATGTAAATATATTTATATATATATATATGTGTATGAAAAAATATATATATATATATACACATACATATAAGCAATGGGAATATTTTTACAGGTATAGTTGGCGTTACCAGCCCAAAGGAGGTAAAGAAACGCCTGGAATAATGCCTTTTAGTTTAAATCAGTCATATGTTTCGCTGAGAAGGATACAGGTTGTAACACTGAAAGAGCTGGTTTGCTGAATGTCATGTTGAATTTTGAACACCTTTTGCAGCATTCATGAAGTCATAGTCACTTGATATTCAGCCTGGAAGGAGTGGTGTCAATTTTCAGCCAGGAAACTTCGAAAATATAATGGTTTTTCCTCAGTGAATCCGTACCTGTTAAATAGTCTGTGGTTTTGTTTCGTGGCATATTTTTATTCATATTTTTCCGTGGGGAATATAATTTCTCAGTTTCGTCAGACTTGCTTAAATTGACCAATTAAAATATGCGTGTTTCCTTTTTGTTTGCGTATTCGTTTTATAACTTTGAGAGAGAGAGAGAGAGAGAGAGAGAGAGAGAGAGAGAGAGAGTCTGATATTGGTTATGATACTTGCAAAGTGCGTAAAATGTTTTCACTCGCGAATTGATGTTTCCCAAGTGATAAATTAGCAACTGATCAAAAGCCTTAATTATTATGAGTTTCTTAAGATGATCGATATTTCGTGATGAAATATCACCACCTATCATTTTTATTATTATAACTATGATGATAAATAAAACTAATCGTTAGTGCAAGTTTTTCTAGACGATGAGGACGTCAGCCAAGAAGTCGAGGACCCGAGATCTTTAATGAAAAATTTACGGCTCATGTTATTTTTCCTATGAAAGCAAAGCTTATAAACTATATTAATTTTGCTCCGACTTCAAACACTGTTGCATGTCTTCGTTGAGATAACGGAAATAAAAATAAATAGAAAATAAGAATAGAAGATCAATTTAGTCAGTTTTAAGGTATTTGAAAGGAGGACTTTAGTCCTTTATGCATTTAATTAATGAAATTTTAAAAATGAACTAGTGCGAATGCTAGCACAAAATACTAATGTAAAGTCGGAAGGACGTAGAACGTTTTCTTCCTACCAACAGTTTATCAAAATTAAATCTCTTAGAAACTGTTTTGAAAAAGAGTTGAAGGGAATCAAATTTCTTAGTTCCCTCAGTGATAAAGAAAACAATAAGTGAAATCTGATGATAAGGTTTCTTAGGTCTGAGGTACGTCAAAGGGATGAAAACCCCTTTTCCTGCAATTTCCAACATCTAACCAAGAATGAAAATATTTGGAATATATTAGAATTTAGTATATATATATATATATATATATATATATATATATATATATATATATATATATATATATATATATATATCAATAAGGAGTAGAGGATACACACAGATGTACAAGCTGTCTTACATCCAACGTTTCGTAATTATCCATTTAATTACATCATCAGGGCTGTTGAAATGAAACATAAAATTCCTTGTAAAATTGTAAAAACTAAAAATTAAGAATTTAAAAGGTAAAAATTATTATTCAAATTTAAGAAGTATATACAACATTAAAATTAAAGGAGTGTTGTATATACTTCTTAAATTTGTAAGAATAATTTTACCTTTTAAATTTTTTAATTTTTAAATTGATGATTATTAATATGGACTATATACAACATTAAATATTATATATATATAGTGTTGTATATATATATTAAATTTATATAAGAATATATTTTATATATTTTATAATTATATTATATATGCATTAGTTTTATATAATTATACATATATATAATTTTATGTTTCATTTTAACTGTGTCCTCTACCCTTGTTAGGAACCAGGGTGATGATTATTAATCATGGACTGACTCATAAAATTCCTTGTAAAATTGTAAAAACTCCTAACACTAAATTTTATTCTAAACACTCCCTTTTTTGTGTTGTATACACACACACACACACATGTTTCATTTTAATAGACCTGATGATGTAATTAAATGGATATCTGTGTGTATCTCTACTATATATATATATATATATATATATATATATATATATATATATATATATATATATATATATATATATATATATATATATACATATTAAATTCTAATATATTCCAAATATTTTCATTCTTGGTCAGATCTTGAAATTGCTGTATATTATATATATAAGTATATGTATATATTATATATATGCATATATATATATATATATATATATATATATATATATATATATATATATATATATATATATATATATATATATATTCGAAACGATGTCGATTGTCTGTAATTTCTAATAGAAGTATTTTGGGTATCTCAGAGAAGCTGTAGGTTCCAGGAAGATTTGCTGTCTTGTCTGGGAGACATCGGCTCTTTCTTTGGTGTACATTTTCTCCACGTTTTGCATGCACAGTCACGCTTTTCAGTACTCTTAAGTGAGAAGGTTTTCCATCTTTTCCTTGAATGCTTTTGCAATTTTCATATTTTTCTCTTCAAATTCTGGCGTCACACTCTTAGGAAGTAGCCCTTCACAGATGAAACATTGTCCTGATGACACATTTTTTCCCCGAGGCTTAACAATTTATGGTCAGTTTGATGACCTCATTCATAGCTACCTCCTTCAGATTGACACACAAGTCTTTTTTTTTTCCAAGATAATTTTAGGTAACGGAAGGGAGCGAAGCAAAATAAGTAATATTCTCGTACCTTTAGTTTCAGGACGAAGTTTACATCGTACAAAATTATACAAAACTTTTCTTGCAAATAATGCAGATTACTGTATTTTTTATGACGAATCATTGTGCCCGATGAGT
Source organism: Macrobrachium rosenbergii (assembly GCF_040412425.1). Taxonomy (NCBI): domain Eukaryota; kingdom Metazoa; phylum Arthropoda; class Malacostraca; order Decapoda; family Palaemonidae; genus Macrobrachium; species Macrobrachium rosenbergii. The sequence continues at coordinate 27,113,784 of NC_089754.1, read as the reverse complement.
CTCTTGCAATATACTAAAAAAGAAATATTATTTTAGCCGCCACTTTTCTAAGATGGGGGCCAAATTCGTGATGACAGAGGGGCGTAAGACCATTATGTCACTAAGTACCAGCTTATGAAGACGATGAAAGATATACCAAATTTCATTAACCCTTTTTCATTAACCCTTTTCCTTATCGGGCTTCTTTTCCTCCCATTTTAGTGACTGGCCTGAATATGAAAGAATCGACAAGAGCGGTGCTATTTAGGTGTGTGCCCAAACCTGCAAGACTATTAGAAAAGCGAGGTGACTAAGATTATATTTGTGTGCCGAGTTGAAAAGAAAAATTTCGACAATAAAGTCATAGGCCAGCGATACAACAAAGCCACTCATTTGTTTGTTTCTCTTTGTTATGATTTCCTCTTCGTCCAAATGAGTTGTTTTATGTCAACGGTAACTGATAAACTCTCCGTGTTGTATTGATGTTTGCTAAGGCTAAAATTCATTAGTGATAAAACTTGGCAAAAAAAAAAAAAAATAAATAAATAAAATGATTCTTTCCGTGACTACTGCTGGCCCGTTGGAGCCAGGCATTTTTGTCTGCTCGTTTGGTTTTTTCCGTTAGCAATTGACTATATTTCCATTTGTAAGTTTTTTATGGAATTTCTCTCCCGTAATTTAACCATTTCCCATATGGTTTTATTTCTTTATCTATTTCCCATTTTTCGCCTTTACTTTTCCCTTCAGCAAACAAGTAAATTAAGGTACATTCTCTCCAGCACGAATTCTAGGAGCTAATGGCAGCCACGCCCAGCTTCATAATTACATTTCTTTCTGTTTTTCTTTCCTCTCCCTTTTCTCCCTTTTCATCGAAATGCCAAGGTAAATGCACCCCAAGCGACTGTTGGATTCAAGCGTGACCCTGTTCAGTGGCGGGCAGATGGAATACGCATAATTACAAATGAAAAAGATCCTGCATTTAGCAGAGGTGCTTGACAGGCTGCAATTCTCGAAACACCACACTTACGCGCGTATTCGACTAGTTCATTCGAGCACTGTCGAAGAACAGAATCTGATAAACTGATAATTGAAGTTCCCATTCACAGTTTGATATCGGAAATGATTTAAGAATTGTGAATAAATGCATTGGTTTACTTCTATCTTGTGATGGTTGTATTTGCTTGACAACCAAGACCCCATACAGCTAATTCTTGGAAACTGTATTAAGTCATTCAGCCAAATTTAAATGCCTTTTATCGACCCTGAGAGTGAATGGAGAAGCATCTACTATCCTTCAGAACAGTTTTTCTTGAGCAGCCTTAACAACTCTCTTGGTTACATTTACAAACATTCAAAACGTATTACAGGTTTCCTTTACATTTAGATCTTGCATACGCATTACTGTTGTTACTGTTATTTATTTAATCACACATTATAAACTTTATAAAGTATTATTTGAGCAGTGGATGTATCTTGAATCTACGGGTCACTTTTGTACGAGGTACCTATGTAATTGTAGCAACCACAGTATTCTCGTAACCTCTCCATATATACATACATTATATGTATATATATATATATATATATATATATATATATATATATATATATATATGCATATATATTTGTGTGTATGTATAATATATATGCATATATATTTGTGTATATATATATATATATATATATATATATATATATATATATATATATATAAATAGATAGATAGATAGATAGATAGTCCATATTCAGTGGGTGCCAAATGCTGCCACTCCCTGCTCTTTTTTTTATTTTTATTTCGCTAATGAAAGTATTTACACTGGCTTGGGGACGAGGAATGTTTTCTTGATCCGAGCCTTGTATCAGCTCGTTAACCTTTTTCTGCATCTTCGATTTTTACTCTCCTTAGAAGCCAAGAGTAACTCAAGACATAAAATAGTTACTCTTTATATACCATAAGAGTCTCCTCTTTTTACCTTTGACTTCTTTTATATTGCACCCCTTCAAAGGTATTGCCTCTTCAAAATGTTATACCCCTAGAAACCAATTTAGCTGGTTAGTATTTTATCTTTGTTCGGGCTCTCTCCATATTTATTAGAATCAGAAGCCATTCCCTTTCTTTACTTAGTATTTGTTATTCTTTTCCCTTTGTCTTTTCTAGAATTGGCTAATTAACCATTTGCAGAACTCCTGTATTAATACAAGAATTCAGAATAACGAAAAATGAAAAAAGTTCCTTGCAGTCAGGATACAGATTGATGGTTAACAAATATACTCTGTATTACAGTACAGACAAAATCACACGGACAGCAAAGACTGGTGGGGCAGAAGGGGAGAGTAAAACTAGGAAATCTCTTGAAATATAAAACAAAAGAAGTGAATACAGAAGAACAACAATGAACAGCCACAAGAATTGGAACTTTAAAAGTTCAAGCTAACATGCAGTGCATTACTACCCTAACACTGTTCTCCTTGCATTTTAATATATTTTTATCTGTTCAGTAATTCATTGATTTATTTTTTCTCTTTTAATAAGTGAGATCTCTTCTTTCTGTATTTCCCTTTACCTCCTCTTACTTCTTCCTGATGAACAACATATTCTTTGGAAGCTTGAATTTCAAGTCAGTGGCCCCTGCGGGCTTGTTCCATTTGAATAGGGTTCATATTTTTAATAATAATAATAATAATAATAATAATAATAATAATAATAATAAAAACTTAAGATGTACATCAAAGAATAGAGAGGGAAAATAACATTCGTGGGTGTGGATGGAAATTAAGTACTTATGTATGTACGACAGGTAAGTACACAAGGACACAATAGATAACAGTTATATAACATTTTTGAGTCATGCGAGATGGAATATCGCCATTTTACCCGCAGTGCACGAAAAAGAATTAAGCTGTCGACTGATATCGTAGCAATAAATTACGCAAGTTTCTATTGGTAGCTAAACAATAAAAACAGAAGAAATTATCAACTAATCTTTAAAAAACACACGTGTAGCTGTGGCAGTACATAAATAAAAATCTTGACTTTGTGTTTGCGTCGTCACTAACAAAGAAACAAAACAAACCAGGCAGCGCGGACGGAAACATCGATCCAATTACGCAACAAGCTTTTTCTTTCGAACAGTAACAAGGACGGGGCCATAACTTGCCCATCAGTTCACGTTGTTAAGCTTCTGTGTGACAGTACAAATACTTTCAGATGTCTGAATAATTCGTTTGACACAATAACAGTGTATCTTCCCGTTGTCTTCAGTTAGTAGAAGAAATACTTAAACACCGGCGGACCATCTACCTCTCGATTATTAACTGACAAGAATAATATACAACGTATATACATTTTGAATTATGACCATGGTGGCACACGGGTGAAGCCCTCCTCAGGGTAACATGTAAGTGCTCCAGGGCTACTTGGGACGAGGGTAATATGTTGAGGTCACAACATGCTCAGTACCTAATTAATTGTCGCCACTGAGACGGAGGGCAGAAATGTGCTGTTTCTGTCTGTTTCGATGACTGGACAGTTCAGACATCAAGACAGTTTCATCAGTGTCATAAGATATGCATTCCTTCACTTATAAATTTGCATAACGTGACAGTCAAAGGCTTATTCAGGAGAAGGGCTTCTTAACCATAGAAAAGGAGTCAGTGATATTATGTCAGTTTGGAACACCTGTCCAAATTGTCTGACCCACATGACAGTTGAGGCAGTAGTCACTTATTAAAAGCAGGCCAACAAAACTCATGAGAAGCCCTCTCCTGTCTTTTGGGCACTAAGATGTTCCCGCATGGGTTGCCCATGGAACAAGCATCACACTTACACTTGATAAATTGGTGGTACTGCTGTCAAATGCATTAGGCAGTACCCTTATCATGGGGAGTACCGACTACCCTCTTTTGTGGCCAGCCTTCTGCGAGACTTAGACTCCTTAATTCTCCTTTCTAATCCTTGGATCTTATCGCAAAGTCTTCTCTAGCCATAATATCATCTGTTTCATCATCTGGAGTCCCTTGAAATAATCGGTTTATGATAGTTCTAGTTTGTATCACTCTTGTGAGAACCCTTGTTTATTGGATCAGTCTAGTACACAAGTAATTTAGTGAAGGGTTGGTCAAAAGTGTCATGTCCAAGTGGGCATAAACTTCTAATGACACATCGATGAATTGTGTACCTGTTAGTAGACAGCCCCCCCAACTCCACCCCTTCCGCCTACCGATTAAAATGACTCAAGATAATTAAAACAGTTTATGAAGAAGAGTTAGGGGGACGGAATCATCTATAAAAGGAGAAAACACATGCTGGAAAGCATCTATATTTCTTATCATAATGGAAAACACGGCAAATTGAGCAGATTAATGGAAGAATCGTTTTGAGTATTATTAGAGAAAAACACTGATAAAAAGTTGCCGACAAAGTAAAATTTATAATGGAAACCAATGCATGAACAGTTAGTCGTAATGCGCTAATTTACCATGATCATGCTAAAAGGGTAATAGTAACAGGTAGGATGGAAAATTATGAGTAGAGTTATTTTACATACTTAAGTGTAACGATTAAGTTTAGGAAATAGGACCGTTCTGATCAAATACGAATTAGAGGATATTAATATTAGATGTGGTATGATGTAGCTTTAACTCGTCTTTTTTTTTTTAATAGACGTTATTAAATTGAACGCTTCGATTAAAACGTATATTACTATCGGGTAACTAATTCAGTGTAAATGGAACACTTGCATTAGCATTGCGAGCTGTGTTGTACATGCATGGTGACCTTCAATACCTAGGGTCTTTATCAGAAAGTAATTGGAAAGAACCACCTGTCACAGAAAGGCGATCCATGAAATAATGATTACCAGTCTGGATGTGAAAAGAAACGCAATCACCTGTCATATTCTGGTTCCTGGTTACATGTTGATGCATTCAGGCAAAATAATGCAAATCAAATCGATCAGTTCTTGAACAAAAAGGTATTCCCCATTGAAGTGCAGTTACTGAATGGCTGTCAGTGTTTTAGGTTTGCTAAGTTTTCGAGAACTCACCGGCGGCATAAGTTCTATGCTTTTACTGTATTATTAGTTCGTGGTGTTTCGTGATGAAAAACTGACGATAATCGTGTGACATTCAACTCCTGTCCATTATCTTGTATTGTTTGCCTTGGATGAGTGTCAGCTGATATCGTCTGAAGGAGTTTGAGGATTTTAAACTCCTCAGCTTCAGTCCTTCAGTCCTAAGCTTCCTTTTAAAGATGGCTGGCCATCGCGACCACTGCTTTTGAGAACCAACACTTCTCCAGTCAGTCGGTTTGTATTATTCGTTACAATAAGTCGCCAAATATGGTGAGTGAGAACTGCAGATTAAACTGATGTGATCCGTGATTCTCATTCTCATTCAGCTTTAAAAGATGGGAACTCTGTCGCCAGGGCTACGTTGCAATCTGTCCCGTTTGAAGATACAAGATTATGATCACTCGAGGAGAGATGTCCATTAACACATTTTCAATCTTTCCCTCGTACAATACCTGGGCTGGATTTCAACTGGTATCTGTCTCTGTCTTCTTTGCAGACGAATATGTTAATTGACTCCTCTCTTTATGTATATCAAGATATATCAGTTCGCAGACTCAATTAGACTCAGTTTTTTTCTTTAGGTCTTCAGGTTATTTGGAAATGAACTAAAGTAGAAAACCCTTAAGAGTAGGTCACCCATAACTTATAGGTATATCTGGCGTACACGAGAGACATTGAAGCTTGAAACTGGTGGACCCTAAGCATAAAAAATGACAGGAATTAAAGAAAGGGTTGAGACCACACGCCCTGATCTGATCCGCAACTCGGATCTAGGTATTTTCATTTTGGCGAGATTGGTTGGCTGACCCTGGGTTGGACAACGGCAAGTCTTCAGGTTGAATATACTTTCCGCCGACTGTGTCATACTTTGCGTTTTATATAGTGGGGTAAAGATATGCACGACCTAGAGGATGTTATCTATTAGGCATACAAACCAACTTAGGATTTAAAAAGATTGCATCATCAGTTTAGGCTGGGTCGAAGTTATTTTATAATTCATAATTCATAGGTTTGATGTATAATTTTATCTATATAGACAGAGTTATTTTTCACACTTAAACAAATACCAGTTTTTCCACCACGAACGTACTGGTGAAAAATATAATTTTTAAAACCAGTACATACGCTTACCTCAATTATATATGCACCTGTGTGCATAAACTATACTCTTCATTGTGACCCACTTCGGCCTCATTTTTGCGACTACTTTTCCCCACTAAGTCATACCACTTGTGACATATGTTGTTATCCAGGTGTTACTTGCTGTCCACAGCAGTAAGCCATCACTACATATAAGTAGAAAAAGGATAATTGATCTCACATCAGAGATGCCGATGACCTGGCCCCAGTGTAAAGCATAAAGAACGGCACTACTCTCTACTCTGGATGAAATAAATCATCACTGGCAAGACAGCTTTCAGAAAGTTATGGTTTAAGTGACATGAAGATTAGTCGACTCGTTTTTAAATCAAAGGAAGAATAAATTACCAATAGACCAACGATATTAACACATATGTTTAGAATTATATATATATATATATATATATATATACACCTGTATGTATATATACACCTATATATATATATATATATATATACATACATACATACATACATATATATATATATATATATATATATACACACACATATGTTCATATATATGTATATATATATATATATATATATATATATATATATATATATATATATATATATATATATATATATATATATATATATATATATATATATATATATATATACATATATATAAACATATACATGTGCTTGCTACATAAAAATATATGTTGTGTTGTTGTGTGTTTGTGTTTGTGAGAAAAAAAAGTTTCTGTTTAAGCGTGAATGTACGTATGTGCATAAGTATTCACAAACTTCATAAAGAACTTAAATAAAGTGGTTTTTACTTGGGCCAGGCAACTCGCTGATCTCGAGTAGATAGTATCTAAGGTGCCAGATATGTTTTATTCACTTCACCCTAAGTTTCGAAGCACAGTGTATTATGAATAATGAATGATGACTTTTTTTTTTTAATTTGTGCCATATTTCGATGCCAGATAGTTAATCAATAATCATTAATCGGCTAATATCTGTTTCTTTGCAAGGTTTATGATGCTTTCATAATAGGGACTGCAGTATTTTGTAGATCTTTTGCAATGCGCTCTCGCTGTTGAATGTATTCATCAGCGCCTGATTTATTGACTAAACGCCAATAATAGAAGAGAAGAAAAACAATGAAAGAAAAGTACATTATTCATACAAAATTTGATAGAACTAGTTAAAAAGTAAAAGTAACAGTATAAAGGAGAGAACACAGTCATTATTTAGTAAAGTTATATTATATATAAATGACGGCGAAGACCATTAGTATGATTATCTTTTCTAATAAATCTTTCCGCACTTTTTAACAAATTAAGGAATGTAAAACAAAGGCTAAGAAAGAACAGTCCCCTGCCGCGTACTTTTAAAAATTTACAGAGGCACAAGGTTTTATTTCCAATCGAGAAGTTAAGGGGCTATTGTGGCTATTAAAAATACGTGTATCTGGTAGATAAGTAAATGCTCTCTCTCTCTCTCTCTCTCTCTCTCTCTCTCTCTCTCTCTCTCTCTCTCTCTCTCTCTCTCTCTCTCTCTCTCTCTATATATATATATATATATATATATATATATATATATATATATATATATATATATATATATATATGTATGTATCTGTATATATATACACACACACACACATATATATATACAGTATAAATGTATAACTACAAAACATGAACCACTTTAGCACCTTGTTACATAGTGAGGTTGTTTCTATTTCAGCTTTGGTAAGTATACCTGTATTTGACAGATACATTTACAGATGGCCTGAAATGAAATCTCATCATTCATTGTAGCTTGGTGGGTTACTACCGTGCGTGAGTTCGAATTTCATTTGTTTACCTTTCGGATTGAAGGCCTTGAGTGATAAGTATAGGCAAGATGAGGAAGTCATGGAAATTAGGTGAATTAACCATTAAATTTTATATATATGTATATATATTATATACACATGCATACATACACGATATATATATATATATATATATATATATATATATATATATATATATATATATATATATATATATATATATATATATATATATATATATATATATATAGGCAGAACAGATCGGAAGAGGAGCTGTAAATTGGAAAGTTGTTGCCTGAGTTATAATGCCTCATGCCCATTAGCACTTTACATGTGTAAAATATATATATATATATATATATATATATATATATATATATATATATATATATATATATATATATATATATATATATATATACATATATATATATATGCACTTCCCAGATGAAAAGTTGAAAAAAGACTCACGCTCGCCTGAAAAGGGTTCTAGCTCATAAATCTAGACAGATGGCCATATCTGACGGCTGCAGACAAGGGATCAGATCAGTCTTTGTACGAACAGCAGTAAGATTATGTAAGTGGTCCTGTTTCCTTGTCAGTTTTCTTGTTTGTGCATGTGTCTGTTAATTTGTGTCATTCTAACGAAATGGTGAAGTCATATACGTGGCATTCTAACGAAATGATGAAGTCATATACTGTAAGTGGCATTATAACGAAATGATGAAGTCATTTATGTGGGCATTTAACGAAATAATGAAGCCATATATGTGGCATTCTAACGAAATGATGAAGCCATATATGTGGGCATTCTAACGAAATGATGAAGTCATATATGTGGGCATTCTAACGAAATGATGAAGTCATATATGTGGGCATTCTAACGAAATGATGAAGTCATATAAGTGGCATTCTAACGAAATGATGAAGTCATATATGTGGGCATTCTAATGAAATGATGAAGTCATATACGTGGCATTCTAACGAAATGAAGTCATATATGTGGCATTCTAACGAAATGATGAAGTCATATATGTGTGCTTTCTAACGAAATGATGAAGTCATATATGTGGCATTCTAACGAAATGATGAAGCCATATATGTGGCATTCTAACGAAATGATGAAGCCATATATGTGGCATTCTAACGAAATGATGAAGTCATATATGTGGCATTCTAACGAAATGATGAAGTCACATATGTGGCATTCTAACGAAATGATGAAGCCATATTTGTGGCATTCTAACGAAATGATGAAGCCATATATGTGGCATTCTAACGAAATGATGAAGCCATATATGTGGCATTCTAACGAAATGATGAAGCCATATATGTGGCATTCTAACGAAATGATGAAGTCATATATGTGGCATTCTAACGAAATGATGAAGTCATATATGTGACAGTCTAACGAAATGGTGAAGCCATACAGTATATGTGGCATTTTAACGAAAATAATATTTGAGACCGGCCCCGTGACTGTCAGTTGGTTAAATTAAGGGAGAGAAACGGATGTAACTTTTGGTCTTCAAGAGAGCAAAGTTCAAACAGAATTTAACCTTGGCTATAATGAACTCTGCGGGTTAAGCTTCATGTTTGGCGAGCATTCTTCAGTGATGAAGCTGACCCCCTCCCCACTTCTTTTGAATGTTCAGGGTAAATATTGAAATTTGATATAAACACAGCTGACAACCGCATCCTTGATATCCAGGGGAAGCGTTCATAAACCTGTTGATGGGCAAACTATCTTTCCCGTGCTTATATCTTAGGGTGCCTAAATTTGTCTATAGCTGTTTAGGATTTTGAATATGATACATTAGGAAATTGCTTCTGAATTTTTAAGAAGTTCCCATAATGCATGCCTCTGCCTTTGTAGAACAGATGTCTTTGAAGCCAAGTAATCAAATGGCTTGAAATTAGGCTTTTGGTATGCAGTTACTAGGCACTGAGCTTTTAGATTCAAATTACGCAGGTGTTGCGCTGTGGGTAGGAAATATTGAAAATCTTCACAGTTTGTAGATTTTTCAGTTAAATTTAGTCAAGATTTTGGTACATGATTTCTGTGCTTTTTTTTTACGCCTACACTGTTAGGTTTGTGCTCAATTCATCATTGCTTGTTAGGCTAGACCTAACTTTCTTCTTATCGTCTTAAGTTTCGAACAGTTGTACACATGCTGATTGTAAAATAAAACACAATTTTAAACGTGCCTTGTGAGGTTGCAAAGTACAGTTTTGTTCTTTCCTGGTCAATTTATAAAGAACTATTAGGACAGACTAATTAGGTAGTAGTATATCATATGTGATTTTTTTTTTATTGATTAGTTAAGGAAATTTTCCATCCCCTTCAGTTGCAGTTTTTACTTATGTTAGGCATGGCCACCGTTTCATGAATTTGGAAAGCATTATTTTATCAGCAGTAATCTGCTAATTTTGGGTAAAACTTGGGAAGAATCACCGATCAATGCATGCGTTTATTTTCCTTTAAACTAAAACCTCTGTTGTTGTGCCGTGCCTTTAAATATTGCTGTGTTAATTTCTCCACTGAGTTGTGTCAGCTGTGTTTAGATTAGCGCAGTTTTCTTGCTAAATGTCTGTTCGGCTATTCTTTCGATCATTCAGGATTTTCCACCTTTTTGTTGTAGCTTGGTCTCATCTGGGAAAACTTCCCTTAAGGGACTAGTAATCATGGGTGTGTTTGTTTATTGCACTTTTCTATTCTCAGTTTCTATAATCAGGCTCGAGAATTCACGTTTTCTTTTGTGTGTGCGTTCATAGATTTAGAAATATGCAGTTTGTAAAGGTATATTTCCTACTTCTAAATTTACCCTATATTTGTATCTTTTTCATTTACTGAGTTACTCCATTGACAGTATTTGTTGATGCTATTTTTTCTTATTCGCTAAGTTACTCTTTTGACAATATTTGTTGATATCTTCATGTAATTGTACACTCTTGGCACATCAGCATGTTAAGTTTCAGCCAGTGCCCAATCTCACATGTGGCTTCAGACAGGTGTCTTAAAAGCCCCCCCAACCCCTTTCACACTCAGCACCGGTCTTAAGATTTGTAGAATTGTGGGCGCAGCGTTGGACGTTGGTACGTGAATGTGGTTGTTTTTAGTCGATACAGACTGTCGCACAGATAAAGCGCAGCAACCTGTTCAAAATTAGGTATAAATAGCCCATTCACTGTGAGACGCGGGTGTTCTATGGTTGAAATAAGTATCCGTGCGTGAATGGAGATTACTATAGCACAAATTGCCATAGTTTCCAATTCGCTGTTGGATAGCACCTCGGCCATCACTCTAGCACGTCCAAGAAGCAAATGAGCAGTTTACAGCACACAGATCGGGTCTTAACATCAATGGCCGTGTCATTTCTTTCGACGCTCCTCCCCTTTTGACATGTCTGGGGACAAGTCTGAGCGTGAATGACCCCGCCATACAGTTCTGTAAACTTTGTTTGCTTTCCCTCTCATTCTCTCAGTTACTGGAAGAGTAACACCACTTAAACAATAATGGGTCTTGACGTCACTGAGGAGGATTATGAACCAGAGATTGCAGTCTTACCTGGACATCAGGTGTGGATTCTTCGTCATCCTTTGAAAAATTTTTAAGACATATACACCTTTTACTTCTCTTGGATTCGCTTAATAATTAATACAAAATGTCATTGGATTGTTCAGCCCAGAAAGGAAACCAGAAATGGTAAGTGGCTGTTTGCCACAAGAAACTTTGGTGTTCTTATAAAACAATAGTAGCCTGTACTGCCATTCAGTGGGCCAGATCTAGGAAGGGCTTTAGCTTCTGTGTGATATTTTTTAATTGGGTGCCTTAAGCATTTTTGCTTTTCTCCTTAAACAGTCTTGAATATTTATCTTTGAAGAATTCTCATATTCTTTACTCACATACATGTACTTTAAATGGGAATCTAGTGAACATGTGATGCAGATTAGCAGGCCTTGGGACTAACTATCTATTTTCATCCGCTATTAGTTTTTTTGTATACCAGTTGTGCAGCACAAACTCAAGTTCTTGTTAAGCCATAGCTCACACATGGGTTTACCCAGTGAATTTCAGTCAGTTTCTTTTTAGTTTAACAGTTACCTAATGGTTCCTTGTACTTCATTCATCTTTAGTTGCTTCTCTCTTTCTCTTCCAATATATCAGTGTTTTAAGTTCGCTCCTTCTCTTTTTGATGATCGCCACATTACACAAGTTTACTGACTTTTCCCCCTTCTCTTCAGTTTCTCTTTGCTCTCTGCAGGAATGAACAGTTACATCTTAAACAATAATCATATTTACCATCATAGAAATCAACTAAGATGTCAACATGTAAATCACCAGCCTAACAAATTGAAAATAAACCCTCATGCCATTAGCAAATGGCAGATGCCACCCTAGGCCTAGTGGAGGTTTGATAATAAACTACCCCAAACAAAAGCCCTAAGGAACTCCTTCATAATGTCTTGGGTAGATGTTGTGAGAAAGAGACATCTGTCATCAATAAATGAACTGACTCATGCTACTATTCTCTGGACAATGAAGAAACCAGTGCTGTTCATGAAGACAAGGAGTTGCTGGCAATCCCCAGGAACCTTATATCTAAAGCCAGTCAGCAGGCTTCTGATGTAGATTGCAGTGTTAGCAACAATACCTTGTAGCCTTTGAATTTACCAAAAGCAATCATCATTGCCTACAAGAGGAAAATTTACATATGGGCTACATTCTTGTTCAGTTTCAAGGTAACCATCCATGACTAGAATTACATTTCAGTTATTTTCAAATACACCCAACTGCTCTGCTGCTTGAAGGGCAGTACCTTATTAACATGTGGCAAGAACTATGGCACTGCAGTTGATTTTTAGGACCAGTATGCCAGTTAAAACCATTTGCAACCTCACCTGCAGTGCTAGCTACTGAGCATGCCGCATCTGAGGCACAATTTTAACTATCAGTTGTTTGACCAGGCAGGTGAGAGAAAAATAATTCCTAGTTGTTTTTTGCATGGAAATTGATGTTCCTGTGCAACAGTTATAAAATGTGGAATACCACCAAGAGGGAAATAAAGGAATTCAATCTGTACCACAGAACCCTGAATGCAATGCAACTAATGGTTTGTAACATATCAGTTATGACACCAGCTTTCAGTGTTCATGAAGAACAACCATGTGCATTGCATGTACACTATGAACCATACACAACCTGCAAATCATGCATGCCCCACAAGCCAACCTATCCTCAACTGTGGCCTTGACAAGCGGTGCTTCATGCAAGCACACAGTGCAGCGTCACAGCCAGTTCATATCCTACCTGCAGTACAATCCTCAAAGTTGCTTTTGTCACACCAATCACAGTGGTAAGGTATACCACAAATGAGCTTCCCATGAAAGCCTTACAATCAAGTCTTCAGACTCAGTCTTTATTTCATGTCTTGAAGGAATCCAACATTCCTCAGAGTGCTCTGAGCAGAATTAGTGCCACAACTGTTGTGGCCAGCACTGCACCTTCATGCATATGAAAGCCCTCCACCAAAAGCATCAGTAAGGACAAAACACAGCTAAAATACAAGCCTCATGTTGACAAAATGGGCTACACTGCTAACACTCCTACATCCTATGGCCACTATCACTCAAGTCACCTTGACTACCCTTAATCTACACCATACATTCTTTAATGATATTTATACTTAGGGGCAAGGACATGCAAATAGGAACCTGCTGCTTCCATGTCAGGAAGTCTCGGGCAAGGACATGCAAATAGGAACCTGCTGCTTCCATGTCAGGAAGTCTCAACAATATTTTATGCATGGAACTGGCATTAACCCTCTGCTTCCTTCACCCTGCCAGTGCAAGTCAGTCTCACTGTGAACATGGTTCCAGCCAGGATAACCTGAAACTTTACAACATATTTTGGTTTTAGGTGAAGGCTGGGAGGAAATTTTTAACGAAAAATGCTCTGGTCTGCAAACATGTGGAAAAGGCGAACTACATGATGGTCGTAAAAAATCCACTACAGGAGAATGCAGGAGCAGTTAGTACAATGCCTACATGTGCTCCCATGATATACATGATGTCAACTTATTGTGCAGCAATGCTGCTGCCTAATCTTCATGTCTAAGGCACTCTGGCCATACTAGAGCATGATTATATTGAACTACAGCAAGCACTTAATCAGTATTGTGCCGTGAGATCAACGTTGTAGTAAATCCTCTTGAAGAGATTGCTGTCTCCTTCCTTTAGACTGTGGACACCATAAGTATCATCCCTACAAAACATTCTCACATTGAGGAAGTATGGATCGAGATGCTCAACAGCACTAACACCCTTTAAAGACATCGACTCAAAATGCACTATCTTTCGGATAACTGAATTCCCTGCCACAGATTACCAGAGTGCTGTGGCCCAGCTGTTGTCACTAAAGAAGTAAGCAAAGTGTGGCATCCATCTGTAGTACTTTACAAAGACTTTATTGAGCAAACAAACATCAAGAACCAATGAATGGGCTTCATCCTTCTCTTCTGCACCACCCGATGTAATAAGTCTCCCTCATAACGGCCTTAAGAGTAGTTTGAATGGTAGAGACAGGAAGCCAGCCACACTAGGTCTTGAATGGCTGCTACTCGCGGGCCCACCTCGAGCCGAGACTTTCCTACTTGCTCCTGAAGTTTAGAACCGGAAAACACGCGAACGTGGCTGACGTCAACGTGGTTTTTTGGTCCATTGTTTCGGCAAAGTTTCTCATCCTCTAAATGGACAGATGCTCTGGCAGTTGTCCATTATAGGAACACTTAGCAAGTTAGAATAGTTTTATTTATTTCAGAGTTGTTTATTTCAGTTATTTTAAGAAACACAAGAATAAGACATTTTTCAACTACCAGGAAAAAACCAACAAAATACCAAAAAAAAAAATATCTCGCAAGAAATTGCCTCCTCAAAAGAACTGACATTTTGGAGCATTTTATTCGTCATTTTGCGTCAAAACCCAAGCAATATTGAACAAACATTAAAGTAAATAAACAAATAATGACATTTATCCTGATATATCTGAATTAAGTTTCTCTCCGCTGCACGCTGGTAAGATACAAATCAGATTTGAAATCTACAGCGATCTAAGTGAGAAAGTTGAGAAAAGAGGAAAATTATAAATCAGAGTGAATTAGAAGTCGACAGTTTGGGAGCTTATTTGTTCTGGAGCATACTGTTAACAGATAAAAGATAAAAAGTTTGTTCAAAATAAAGGAAACTAATGCTTTTTTTATTTACTATGGAAGCCTATTTAAGGTGACTGAACGGTTACTCGAATTTAAATAAAAAAAGGCTCGAAAAGACGTGTTAAAGTTGGACATCACAAGAGCGTTTTGTACAGTAAATAGAGGTCATGAAAGAACCGATAAAAGCAGAAGTTGTAATTGACCAGATGATAAGTGTAGTAGAAAATGAAACATTACATATGATAACGAAAAACGTAATGAAAGTTCTGAGGTGCTTAAATTACAAAAAGGAAAACACTAGGGATTACTCGCACTTCTTCAAAACCCCGGATTTTTATTCTTAGAGAATAATCCTCGAGTTCTTGTGAACCTTTCTTCGACATTACGGTAAGTTAGTTCGAAAGCCTGCACAAGCTTGTTTGAATAGACGCGTAACGTTCAGTCGTAAACTTGAGGAAAGTTTGCTCGACACGAGGAGAAAGTATATTAGAAATTGAAAACAGAGCTTTCCCCCGAATCACCGACAGATATATTCTAGGCTAGGTTTAAAGCTGTTTTAGAATAACGAAGAGGTATATTCTAAATTACGTATAAAGCTTATCCAAAACTACTGACATGTTTATTTCGAATTAATCATAAAGATTATTTAGAATAACCAAAAAGAAATCATTTCTTGACTGCTTATTCAGGTGTCGTGCAGTTGGAATTTCAGAAGTTCAAGCGAAAATGCAATGCATTACTACTCGAATACTGTTCTTCTTGCATTTTAATACATTTCTATCTATTTGTTAATTTATTTTTCTTTTTTAATAAGTGATATCTCTTCTTTCTGTATTTCTTTTTACTTCCTCTTGCTTCTGCCTAATGAACACCACATTCTTTGGAAGCTTGAATTTCAAGTCAGTGGCCCCTGCGGGCTTGTTCCATGTGATTATCTTTCATCTACTGAATAATAATAATAATAAGTACAATTTATATTGAGTATGAAGATACTGATAATCACAAAAAACTTCACCTGATGTTGAGACCAGTTTCCTAGAATCTAAGAAACGTTCACTTGAAACCACAATAGAGAAGAGTGACGGGGAAGCATCGAAAACCATATGAAAATTGTTAAACACACACACACACACATATAATGTATTATATAATGTATATATATATAAATATAATGTATATGTATATATATATATATATATATATATATATATATATATATATATATATATATATATATCTTATTGTAAGGAGTCAGTAGTAAATCCATATATCGGTAATGGGAAGAGGACACACACAGATGTACAAGCTGTCTTTATTCCAACGTTTCGTAATTGTCCATTTAATTACATCATCAGGGCTGTTAAAATGAAACATAAAATTCCTTGTAAAATTATAAAAACTAAAACTAAAAATTAAGAATTGAAAAAGCTGAAAATTATTCTTACAACATTTACAAAATAATACAACATCAAGATTAAAGGAATGAACAACTTTTAAAAATACATACACAACATTAAAATGAATGGTAACAGAGTATATAGTAAACTAAAAATGAAAATAGCAGTGAACAGAGCTATAGATGATTGTATATACTGTATAAATATTATGTATATATATATGTATATTATATATATATTATATATTATATATATATATATATATATATATATATATATATATATATATATATATATATATATATATATATATATATATATATACAAAAATGCTGAAAAGTAGGAAAGAAAGTTCTCAAGATTCTCAATAATTTCTGGGAAACAAGAAAATGAAGATGAAAAAGAAAGTAGCACTTGCGCAACCTCACACCTTGCACATTTGAGTTATGACTTGTGTACCTGCATAATTAGCCTGCCACTGTCTCTTCAGCTTCCAACTAATTATGTATTTTTTGAGACCTCGTGTATTCTTATTTGCTCTGCTGCTTCCTTGCATCTTTCTCTCTTTTTGTGTTTCATTTTTGATGGAAGTGTCTGTATCGTTCTCTTTCTATATTTGCCTTTCCCTTTTTATTATGCGCATTTTTCAAGGTTATTTGAACTTACGGTTTTTCTGGTGATTATGATAGGTAGGTTTGTTTAAGGAAGAACTCACACAATTGAGTTTGACTGCGTAGAGAATAATTACCTTCGCTATCATCGGTATTGTCTCTCACATTCCCTTTCAGCCTTTTCCATTCTTCCTTTTGCTTGTTTTTGTTTCATACTGTAGTGGTTACCACTTCGAATTAATACAGGTATTTCACAGAGATTAAGAGTAATTGGCATTATAGATATTTAATAAAGATTAAGGATTATTGGTATGTTTATGATATGTTAAGAGTTGCGTGCACAAGACAGATTCCGTTAAGCAGGGAAAGATCATCTATATCATACCTTGAAATAAAGACGCAAGCTCAGGGCTTGCCATCTTTCCTTTCACCTTTTCCCGCGAGCGCTTCGTATATCGTGCCTTAAATATCTATTCTACAAGTTCCGGGGGAGGGCGCGCCGCGGTTAGTGCCGTCAGTGCACCTCAATTGGTGCACTGTAGGCATTACTTAAGGGTCTCTGCAGCGTCCCTTCGGCCCTAGCTGCTACCTTTTACTGTACCACCGTTCATATTCTCTTTCCTCCATCTGACTTTCCACCCTCCCTATAACAATTGTTTCGTAGTGCAACTGCGAGGTTTTCCTCCTGCTACACCTTTCAGACTTTCATACTGTCAATTTCCCTTTCAGCGCTGAATGACCTCATAGGTCCCAGCGCTTGGACTTAGGCCTAAATTCTATCATGTATTTTATTCTGTTCTCCAGGTGGATTATCCATTTGGCTTGTCAGCTAAATGAATTGCAGGTGGAAGGGCATTTCGAAAACGAGCCCAGAAAATGTTGTGCAACAATCAGGAAGTGGGAAAAAAGCATTCACATTTGTTTGTTCTCTTTTGGGCCAACAACACAAACGAGAAAAATAGGGAAAAGAAATTCGCTTTCGTAATTCAGAAAGAGATTCATTGAATTTCTCTTTTCTCGTCTCGGTTTCTTAAGAAAAAGTGAGTGCTAGGCAGGTGGTGTTTAGTTGCAGGGGTGGGGAGGGTGTGATGCAAGGAGGTGAGGGGAGGGGGGGGATTGCATACTGCGTTGAAGAGTGACTTTCTATGACCGTGACCTCAATTCCTTGTTCATGAGGAAATGACGAGACGACCGGCAGGAGAACCTGTAGGAAAATGAGGAGTGGGGGGTGGGGAGGAGGAGGAGGAGGAGGAGGAGGTTGTAGACTCGAGTTCATGGTGGGGGGAGGATTTCTCTAACCTGAGAAGGGGGGAAGGAATGGGACCGAGAATGGGGTTATAATTGTTAATGAGATGGGGTTTGGCAAGAATTCAAAACGACGCTGGGAGAAAGGTCTAGGTTGACCCGAAAGCGATAACAGTAAATGTTGTGTGTGTTTTGGTTCGGGTTGATTGTTTGCTGTTTTTGTACGATTTCAATACAAAGCCACCTTTTTTTTTCTTTTTTTCTTTTTTTGATTTTTGTCCGGAGGGGGATTTCCACTCGTTATTGAAATGCTGATGATTTGGCGAGGTGAATCAAGATTTCGTAAATGGTATTGAAAGACGAATTTTATAATTATTATTCATTGAACATTTTTGCTTTTTTTTTTTTGTACAAGATGTCGATGATAAAACGATTGAAAATGGAATGGCTAAATTGCCAAAATCTTTCACAAAAATTATGGAAATGCCAAAAATAGCCTGATTTATTGTTGACGCAACAGAGTTGCTTAAACATTAAAATATCACTATTTCATTGTTTATTCAGATTTGGGGGGGATCTGAAGCTGAAAGTGAATTTCAGCGATTTAAAAGCTAGAAATATTCGTTATCACCTAAAAAGATACTACACATATAGGAAAAATATCTCTAGCCAATAATGCTGATGATGTTCTTTTAGCTATAGTAATGCAGATGTACTGTGAATGGAATATATACCAACATAAACGTTAAATTAACCGCAAAAGCAATCACAATTTGACGGGTGTTAGCGACGACAGGACATCACTTTCGACGAGTCCTTCAGATATCCTTCTCCAAAATAACAAAACAAGTGAGGATAATCCACATTCCTTGGACTCTAGACATCAACCAGACTTCAAGGTCTAGGATTCTAGGGAAAGTCCTTAGAAAATTCTTACTGGATTTTGGCCGGCCTTCCCGGCTTCCACCGGTTTGCTGGATTGCTTGACGGATTATTATGATTAGTAGTAGTAACATTATTAATAGTTTTTCTGCTTGAAATAGCATACACTTGTGGCAAGGCATCGAGAATGTATATATATATATATATATATATATATATATATATATATATATATATATATATATATATATATATATATATATATATATATATATATATATATAATATGTATATGTGTGTGTGTGTGTAGATATATACATATATATGTATATATGTATACATATATGTATATATGTGTGTGTGCCTGTGTATGTGTGTGACAATTTTTATTTAACAATAATGATAAGAGTATTGTAGGCCTTCTATCATAATATTCTATTTATTTAAATAATGATGAAATTGTCTCTAATTACTTTAGATTCGAATGCTTGAATAACGAAAGAATTAATTTTGATTCCTTAATAAAACACTGTACATTGCTCCTTTTATAGACAGACTTTCTGTACATTCATCTCCGAACGATTAAAATCCTTGTACATCCACAGTACATAAGAGAGAATAGAAAAATTGTATATCCGCAAAGGTGTGATAAAACGGCGGAAGAAACGATAAGTCAGAAACAGAAACGAGGAGGATCGCCATTCATAACACGGTCATCCTCTAAGCTTTCGGATTCCTGTCTTGTTTCCGCTTTTCCCGAGTAGCATTACTTTCCGTTTATCGAGAGGTGTGGTGGTAGTGGCTACTACGTTTGTTTCCTTGAGGCTAACCCATTTTTCAATCGGGATTTAGATAAGTCAAGTGTGAGGTTAACCGTTCCACCGGCCTTTGCAGTAAGAAAGGTGCAGCTATAACTTGTCAATCTTTTTCATGTACTTTTGTTTGAAATAGCCATTTTTCTCCATTCATATGTATGCATTGTATGATGCATACTTAAATGCCTATATGCTTTTCTGTTCACGTGTGGAAATTCTAATCCAACTTTCCTTTTTAACTCTGAGAGAGAGAGAGAGAGAGAGAGAGAGAGAGAGAGAGAGAGAGAGAGAGAGAGAGAGAATACATCATTTTGTTTACGAAATGTCTACAAAACATATGAAGCATATGTTGCACGTCATAACTGGGACATATGCGGCCTTTACTCGTTATGCGTTAGCGGCGTCCCCCTAGCTCCCCTCCCCCTTCCCTTCCCTTCCTTCCCCTCCCCTCCTCTCCTCTCCTCTCTGCGTGAGTCAAAATGTGTACCAGTAGGAGGAAGAAGAAGTCAAGATGAACCGAAGGGGGCGCAGGAGTCACCTTCAAGAAATTCCGTGATGCAACAATGTGGACCCACCTAGCGGTACTGCTGGCCTGCTCTCGCCGTTGCCTTGCCCCAGCCACTCTTCTCCTCCGATTCCCTCCCCAACCGACTCCCCTCACGACAGGACCTAGATCCTAAAACCCCACTTCCCACACCGCCATTCCCCCAATCACGGTAGAACGCCCACAGATCTACACACGTCAAAGAGAAAGAGAATGGCGCGATGAGATCAACACTTTGCACGAGGAATGTTCCGCCGGCGCCGTCCGTTCATTTTGGCCTTAACCTTCAAAAACCCCTCTCTCTCCCCAACTTTCTCTGGACTTGGCCACCTGACGCAGCAGCAGCATGGAGACGCCATTGCTGGATTACTTTGCTGGGTCGTAACAGATGAACGCCTCTCGCGCAACTGCTTTCGAATATCTGAACGTTCCGAACGAACCCTTTGGAAGGATTCAAGCACTTTCGTCGTTAAACCTCCCTTTAATATGGTTCCTATTATAAAAACTTGCATGCTCTTGAAAAAAAAAAACACTAGAGGCATCTAATTTTTATAGCTAAATTCGCTGTGTCATTTCTTCCTTCATTTTTTACAATACAGCAAAACTGGCTGACCAAAATTGCGGGCAGAATGTGTAGCCACAAACGCTCTATAGAAAAGTAGGTACCAGACAAACGCGTAGTGACCCCCTACATTTGAGGTTTTACTATTCCGCTTCATCATTTCACTAAGTTCACTAAGAGTAGCAGCTGTTTCAGGCCGTAAGTTCACTCACTGTTTCGTTCCCTCCACAAACAACTGACGAATGTATTTTTTTGTCCAATTTTTTAGTTTTTTAGTCACCCTTCATGGTCTGCTGATTCTACACCGGCGATCACGCTCACATTCGTACACTCTCACTTACTTTCATTCTACGGCAAACAGCAACTAAGTTTCGGCTTACCTTCATTAGTAAAGGTACCCCACTTAGAGAGAAACACGTAATGCCTGCGTTAGTTGCTGTCTTGGTTTCAAGAGTAAGCTGATATCACAACCCAGAGGCTGTGCTGAAATGCACCACCGTATATACACAGTCGTAACTAACCCCTATATGAATGCATACGTGTTCAGAAAGCGTGTTCATGTATGCCTGAGTATTTTATGATTACTATTGTGTAATTCTACGATGATTATTTTTTTTTTACTGTACTCTTAATATGGAAAATCTGTCGCCAGTATTATTTTTTTCCTGTATGCCATTTTAATGCTTCAAGTAATGTTTCAAGTAAGTGATCTTGTGATCTTAATATTATCTTGCATCTGAAAGTTTTTATAAATGAATCAAAAGAAAACTGAGGTGGGGAACGGTTTTAGAGTGTTCCTTTTGTTTTCAGAAGATATTCAGGTGTACATGGAGGGATGTGATTTGTCCTCACTCAATCAGAATGAACTTCGAAAATATTCGTTGTTAATGCTTCATGGAGCCCTGCCATATTCTTTCGAATTATTATTATTATTATTATTATTATTATTATTATTATTATTATTATTATTATTATTATTATTATTGAAAAATTATTCCACAGTCGATTTGTTTTCCTATAATATAGGAAGCCTTACAAAATGAAGAGAGCTTTCTGAAGCCTGCACAACTTCCCTTTTCAGTCTTGACAAGGAAAGTTGTGATGACATAGGCAAGCTCTCAGCATTTTGTAAATTTTAATATAATACTACATCAGCGTTGCCATAGAAATGCTCCCCCATTGATTTTCTACCTCATATTTTTATTTTTAATATTGATATTGTACCAGATCTAGAGAGAAAACGGTTAAGTGAAATTTGATGAAATTTCACAATATACTTGTATATCTAGAGTTTTTACTTTGAACTTTTAGTGACGTGGGTCACATTCCATGAAAATGATGTTCGATTTCACCGGAAGCTGAAAAGATATCCAGAAAGTTGATGGAAAATTCGTCATATTCTCCATTTACCATCTACATACGCAAGCAAATAAGTTATCAAACTGATGTCCGGTCGTAAAAATTGACAATTAGGATACACCTAGGTAGGACAAAAATTAAAAATATTAATTTCAGATAACTGTGAAAGTAACAACCATTCTGTGAGCGAACTCAACACCTCAACTTTATCCATAAGTCTAGAAGCTATAGGTGCGTCCAGGAGTTAGTAACCTAAGACTTTCAATTAACCAAATATAATGTGTTGAAAACGTCTGCAATAAAGACTGACGCTGTAATTGGAGAATCCATGAAGATTCAAATTATTATTGTACCTTGGCCAAGACTCTTAGAAAAACCTAGAAAAGCTGCATCAGAGAAGAAAAACCTTAACATTGGGGAAGCCTTCCAGCATCAAACCACTTGTGACATCATACGCTGATACACGACAGAGACAAATTTCTTAGGATTTTGATTTTCATTAACTTCATCCTTACAGTTATGAACAACCAGCTAAAGAACGGATCAAACATAACAACAGGCATGGGTTTCAAAGAGAAGCAGAAGTCGGGTCTGTACAAAACACAGGAAGACAGGGAAATACCAAATTTAAGCAGAAACTTAACCCACTACCTGGACTGAGGGACAGGACTGCATACATTAAGTATTTTCCTTCCTGTTTGCCATCTTATTTGCATGTAACACTTTTCATAGTGTTATATGATAAATGCTGTTATAAGTTCTTACCTCTTGCTCTCATACAGCTTATACTTTTCTTTACATTTTCTCGATATAAGTACTTCATATAATATATATATATATATATATATATATATATATATATATATATATATATATATATATATATATATATATATATATATATATATATATATATATATATATATATACATATATATATATATATATATATATATATATATATATATATATGTGTGTGTGTGTGTGTGTGTGTGTGTACACACACACACACACACACACATATATATATATATATATATATATATATATATATATATATATATATATATATATATATATATATATACATATATAAAAATGATATGCTTACGTTTTAGGCGAAACCACTGCTCTCATTATGTACACTTTTGTCGTATTCTTTTCAATAGTTCCAAGATTTACACTGCGTCGTCAAAAAATTAATTTTCATCATCAAGAAATTCTGGAAGTTCATCTCAGTACTTGAGACCATCACACAGCTCTTGATCATCATCTCCAAAAGTTTTTTGATATGGCATGTCAAGAAAATTCACAAGCACGGGCGTTAGAACTGATCTGTATAACCGCTGAAGCTCTGTATCATCTATATCAACCATGCTTGGTCATATTAGTGTTTTGATTGATCATATTTTTGTGTAGTTGGTCTCTTGTTCAGGGCAACGCGATTGTCTACAGGCTTTACTTTTGGTGTGTGGAACACGTTGCATTGGGTTATATGAGAAAGTTCTACCTGGTACTTGCATGTCAATTTTTCATTATCTGTCAAGCAAGGGATAGGGCTGGGTAACCCAATACCGGACATTATAAGGGCTTCCAAGTAATGAAGCAGGTATTCTGTGATATTCCAACCTTCATTTAGCTGATGTTTCACTTATTTCTGAAGATTTTTCATTGGACTAACAACTCATTGCCCTGAAAGGGACGTGTGCAATCACCTTCTGTATTATATTGTATATGTTACAGTTCTCTTTCCCCAAAGATGGCCGTAGTAGATACACTAGTAATCTTTCTGTTTCTCAGTACCTGTATCCAGAAAGCTTTTGGTATGCTAACAGCAGCAGATTCATATCCAAACTTTCCTGTATATTTAGATACAGGACATGATGTGTTAGGGTAGAATTCATGGACCTCATTATTCTCCAAATTCTCACCATTCAGACAGCCCATACAATTCCACCCTTCCAGACTCTTAACATACACTCACAGAGCTGTTCCTTGTTGTTGTGATTATGGAAAAAGATGTTTATTTATGATGATTTCTTTGTGGCTTGGCCATTGGCCACTAAGTTTTACAACCAACTCGTCAAGCATTCCTGGGCATAATTTTTTCACACTTGAGTTTCTCTCTCTCTCTCTCTCTCTCTCTCTCTCTCTCTCTCTCTCTCTCTCTCTCTCTCTCTCTCTCTCTCTCTCTCTCTCATTGTGCGCTTAAATGTTTTTGCATGCGAAGGGTGTCTGGACTGCCTACCCAAAACTTTATGTATTCATGGCCTCAAAGAGTAAATAAGAGGAGGAACAATGAATGAGGCCTATCCCTTTGGGAAAAGATGTCCCGCTTCTGGTAACGTGCAAGAAGGCTTGATGGTAGAAGGAAATAAGCGACCACAAACCGAACATTTCGGGATTGGCGATCAACGCATAGTTGTGGAATGTCCTGGTCTCGCTTGATTACCCGAGAGCTGGATGGATTGTCTTCAGTTCAAGGAACGATGTAGAATAGATAGCAAACCACCCTGCCAATTCAGTCTCGTCAAAAACTGGAAGAAAATTAACGTTTCACATGCAAACAAATGTTCCGAAGAGGTACGGCAATCCAGAATTCAAATTTAGTAGATCAGCTGGCAGGAGCAAATATTCTAATATACGGCACTACTTCAGTATTTCATAGTGTGAATTCACTCAAATATGCCGAATGCAGTAAAGGTGGTGAATTTCATTATCATTAAATACAAAAGAAAAAGTGGCTGGGGAAGTAGAGTTATATTTGGCATTAAGAAAGTCAGTTAGCACGGCTGTATTTAATACAGTATCTGAAGAGGGCTTCTCTTCAGTCAAAGGCCACCGAAATGCCTCCCCTTCTCTCCAACTCGCGTGACAGTTTATTCTTAAGAAAAGAACGAAAGGAATCCAATGCCACGTCTTGCATAAGATTCTGTTGTAATTCCATAGCTGAAACGATTTCTCTCTTGACAGATTAACAGTTCTTGTTACGGGGATGATTACTTCCTCTCACATAGCCGTTATTTTTGTAGTTCATGTTACAAAACTTAGCGTTTCCCCTTTACTTCAAGGTTATAACAGTTAATTGTACTGCTTATTTTCTATTATCCTTATCAAAGCCTGTAGTAATTCCCGCTCACTGAACGATTGTTTGCCCGCTTCATAATAGTTCTTGCTAATGGAATTATTGTTGTTCTGAGCGTGTATGAAGCCTTATAATGATTTAGAGACAAAACGTCTATTCTGTTGTTGGAGCGCCACCAACACACTCCAGAATCTCACCCGAAGATCAAAGACTTGAAACAACAAGACTTGCTATTGATATTTATTCAGTGAATAGACGTCCCTGTCACAGTTCATACTAGAAAATTATTGGTTTGTTTCTTGATCATACTCAGACAATAGTTCATGCTACTGATGTGGTTTTTAATATCTGCAATTGAATTTCGACAATCTTGCAAAAAAAAAAAGGGAAAAATTCTGTCTCTCAATTCGAACTATGAATTGAATTCTGCATTGTTTTTGCTCCATTTGTTTATTTGTTTGTTTGTTTTTGCAGTTTATTTGTTCGAGCAGTCAAGATTTATAAAGGTTAAAGTGCTTCGTGTTCATGATGAAAGCGCTGCCCCTACCTCCCTTTGTAAGACAGACTCTTTCTACCCCAAAACAAAACAGGAATTACATCTGCTGCTGAAAGCATTCCTTCTTTCCTTTCAAAGTGAACCTGAGAATTTATCTTGTGTTTTGTTGTTTTTCATGATATTTTTAATGTCGCTTTCGTTCCCCATTTATTTTAGGCCTCATTTTTAGTTCAAGTTGTTTATACATTCTCCCTCGAAAGCTGAGTTCTAAATGCTTGTGTGTGTGTGTGTGTGTGTGTGTGTGTGTGTATGAGAGAGAGAGAGAGAGAGAGAGAGAGAGAGAGAGAGAGAGAGAGAGAGAGAGAGATGATCAAGGATTGGGTAATATTGTTATTGATTTTTAGTACTCGATGGATTTGGCTTAGCAAATTTTCTATTTTTGCCTTATTATTTACGTTGAGATACTGCTATTTAAAGTATCTAGCAGTGATTAACAACACTAAATATTAAATTAAATGTTATACAAATGCTACAACTTCGATGATAACTTACGATCACAAATACAATACTGATTTATATTTCCTTGCCGCTTGTTTGTTTTCTTTAAGCTAAAACTCCAAATGACTCTTCCCTGCCTCTTGTGGATGGGGGAAGTAAGTAGGTTAAATGTACGAAATTCCAGTTGATGGAGATTGCCATGACACCAGAAGTGCCTTACGCCCTCCACCTGTCTGAGGCTTCAGCCTCCCTCCCATCCATTACAGGAGGAATCATCCACCAATCAGCTCGAAGTCCCGCTGTGTGTGTGTGATGTCTTACGTTGGGAGTCTTCCTCCTCCTCCGTGGGTGTAGTGAGGAGATTGTCGGGGGAAAGGAGGAGTTTCTTGAAGCCAACTTCTTCTTCTTCTTTTTTGTATATGTAATTATATTCTATGCGGTTTAACCTTCAAGAGGTAACCTCTAGAGAGAGAGAAAGAGAGTCCGTTATGAGCAACTTTCTCTGACCGATGAGCAAGTTCTGTGAGTCGTCTCTCTCTCTCTCTCTCTCTCTCTCTCTCTCTCTCTCTCTCCCAATTTTTCCAAACGCCCTCTTTTAGTTTTTTCTTTTTTCTTCCGTGCTCATTCCACATTTACATTATTTTTTTTTTAGCACTGGACGAATTCCATTTCTTCTAGCCGTCAACTTCGTATTCTAACACTTGCCTCCTCGCCCTATTCGTCTTCCCTCCCTATCATCTCAACATTATCATCTTTCTCCCCTCCCCCCTCCACAATCCCCCTTCCCCAACCCCTGGTTCCTACTCTTCCCGCCCCCATCCCCTGGTTCCCTCTTCCCGCCCCCATCCCCTGGTTCCTACTCTTCCCGCCCCGACAGTCGTCCCAAACGACCGGGGCCAGTTCGCACTCTCTTTCTTTCTCTCTCTCTTTCTCTTGACACAGTTCCGCCATTTGCAATGTCAAGGTGTCCCCCAGGCACTCCTGCTACTCTGGTCTTGGTTTTCTCACTCCTCCCCGCCCCCCCCCGCCGCCCCCACTCCTTTTATTCCCCCCTTACGGGATCTCCGTGTTTTCCTTTTCAGAACGACGCGTTTATGCTGTGGTTGTTGTTGTTGTTCCTGTTAGGTAAACTTGCAATAGGGTATCACATTCATGAACCGCATAAGGCGTTTCACTACCTGGTTCAGTAGAGCATTTGATGGGCACTTTTCAGGGCATGCATTCTCATGGGCTTAAAAAAGGGATTTTATCTTTATTGTTTTCAGTCTGTGCACCTAGGACAGTGCTAGAAATCTCTCATCCAGTATTATGGTATTATTCTTAACATACTGCAAGTACCATTATATATGTGAATAAACTTTGTTTCCTATTCATTGCATGCAAAACAGCCCCTGGGGAATACAGAACTCTTTAAGTATTATGCCAGAAGATAAGAAAATAGTAGTTTTCTCTGTTTGGATTTCAGTACTCACTGATAAACCTTTGAGAGCGTAATTTTAACCAGTTTATTTCCTTCCTTACCCTATTCGCCTCGAACTTGAGATCCTTTACGATTTTCTTGGCGTTACGTCATGCGTAACGTTACGTGAGAAACAATAAAAATGAAGAATGTGAAACCACGTAAAGGAAAAACTTGAATTTCACATTTTCATTGCATGTTTCAGTTGGAAGATTTCACTTACAATTCGGTGTTGACTCGTCTACGCAGTTACTTACAACAGTAAAAGTAATTCTGAACAGTTTTCGGTAGAACCTGTGTGGCAGAATATAAAAATATTGTTCTTAATCTTTATTTGTAAGTTACAACGAAACTTGCAAATTAACTTACGATATCGGGAGTATCTCAACTCGTAACAGTTATGAGAAACGGAACCCATTGTAAAAGATACTAGCAGGTTAAAATGATTCTGGTTCTGGTTAAGTAGATTGTTCATCATGCGACATACACGTTTATAGGACAAAAGACTAAAACACCTTGTTTTTCCAGTTACCCGCTACGATGATGGATTTTGAGGTCCGGTTACACTTGCTGAGATCTTTTTGATCTTGTTCCGAGGTGACCTCTAACTTTACTCCCAAGGGCGATTTTGCTTTCTTTATCTTATAAAATAGTTATATTTTTTTTTTTAACTTGGTCGATGTATATTCTCTGTCGATGATTACAAGTATTTCCCATTCTTAGGCTTGCATTATGGCGCAGATACGTGAGTTAATGGTTCTGGATTCCTGAGTAAAAGTAATAGAAACCGTTGCGTTGACCCACTTCGGGTCTGAAGGGTCTGACAAACACCTGGCTATTGTGGAACAGCTCAAGTAACGATTTCATTTTACCTTGTCGTAAATGACTTGTTGCATGGTAGGGAACAGAAAGTGAGTCTACAGTGGTATTGCTTAATTTGTGTTACTCAATATGGAAATCAAAACAATTCATTGCAGAGGCACGCATTTTGGAAACAATTTGGTTTTTGAGAAGTTAAGTCTAATAGAAATATTGCATTGGGCATTGCTAGATGTGAGCAGCGTCCCTTCTGCCCCTAGCTGCATCCACATCTTAGCCTTTTACTTTACTTCCATTCTCATATCCTATTTCCCCGTAGGGGGTTAGTGCCGTCGGTGCACCTCACGTAGTGCACTGTAGGCATTACTTAAAGAGTCTTTGCAGTGTCCCATCGGCCTCTAGTTGCAACCTCTTTCATCCCTTTTCCTGTACCTCCGTTCATATTTTCTTCCTTCCATCTTACATTCCACCCTCTCATAACAGTTGTTTCATAGTGCAACTGCCAGGTTTTCCTCCTGTTACGCCTTTCAAACCTTACTGTCAATTTCCCTTCCAGCGCTGAATGACCTCATAGGTCCCATTGCTTGGCCTTTGGCCTAAATTCTATATCCCATTCCATTCCATTACATTCTCATATCCTTTCTTCATCTTGCTGTCCAACATTTCTAACTATAACTTCTCAGTGCAACTGTTGGTTTTTTCTCAGTTTCTGATCCTTGTACTTAATCCATCTATAGTTTGTGTTCACGCGATAGGAGCTGTGGCCATTGTCTTTTGCATCTGGGAGAAGATCTTGTTGCTCAACTATTGGTTCTGGCTGCTAGGCCTTGGTGATAAGGTTTGCTGGATTTTCTTAAGGACATACTGTATCTCAAGACATTGCTTAATTTCACTGATTTCAAGATCTCTGATGAAATAGGACCCCAGAGATGACACTTTGTGACGATATCAGTGAGGAGTTTGTACCACAGCGCACACAGTCATACACTGATGATAAGAACAAACAGTACATGGTGAGCAATGTCGGGGCTGGTTAGACGTTTTTTGATGCATTCACAAAGGTGTGGGGTTCACACATTCAGACTGATATGCAGCAGCTGGGAAATTTGACTTTCTTTAGCTCTCAGTACTGAACAAGGACCCGGTGAATCTCAGAGGTTTTCATTGATCCAGTAGGGTATCACACATACCGCACTGACCAAATAAAGGCCCTGGATGTGAGTACTTTTTGTGGAATTGTTATGGATGATAGTTATCCATTTAGGCCAAAGACTGGCAAATAAGTATATATTTTTCCATTTCGTCAAAGGACCTGCTAGAGGTCCTTCACCTTCTTCAGACTGCAGTTGTCCTTCACCCACTGGGGAAGCTTGATTCTGATTAGGCCCCTCTCCATTTCCCACATCAATCCTAATTGATTTAAAGTTGGCCAGTGTTCTTAGTGCCTGTTGCTCATGAAATAGCCTCTTTGCTGACCCCTTACCTCAGCAGTATGTTGCCATTATTTAAGATTACTTCAGTCTTGGGGGTTTCATCCATTAGGTATATCCTCATGGTGATCACAGATGGCACAGGATTGTTTGGTTGAGAAGTAAGGGGAGCAGGTGGTGTCAAAGAGGTTGGCTTGAACCTAAAGGCCTTCTGCCATTCAAGGCAAAAAGAGATAAGAGGTAAAACATTGGTAAAATCTCAAGGGTACTCATTTATTTGAAATATCAGCCACAACAGTGCATTTTCTTGTGAAGGTCGTGTATCTGGGTCCCCACCTCAACAACTAATGCGTTCTGCTCATGGTGAAAGGTATTTATTATTATACTGTCTAGACTCTGGGGCTTGACTAATGTAGTTTTATAGGTGTTGCTACTGCAGTTATCAGTTTTTTCATTGGTATTTCCATTTCTTCTTACTATTGTTGATTGTAGATGTTCATCTACTGCAGATCATGTTGTTCTATGTTGAAAAATGGCCCTCTGGTATATGTGTGGTGCAGAGTATCCTTGAGAGGTTCACAATTCCTCACTAAGGGTATGATTTTTTTTTACACCATGTTTATCCTGTGTTTTGTCCTTTGTTGAGGCAGTGCTGTTTCTCGTCTTGAGTGCTGACATCTGGTTTAGGAAAAGGAGATCCTATTCACCTTTTGGTCTGGGGTGGTGGTCTGGACCCTCATGAGGTATCCCCAGTTGGCTTGGCCTTCCTGCTTGTAGGTGGTGCTGTAGTTCATCCAAGCTCTTCCTTGGGCGAGTCGGTAGAGTCGTGGCCTTGCACTCGTTAGGCCCGAGTTCGACTCTCCGGCCGGCTAATGAAGAGTTAGAGGAATTTATTTCTGGTGATAGAAATTCATTTCTCGCTATAATGTGGTTCGGATTCCACAATAAGCTGTAGGTCCCGTTGCTAAGTAACCAATTGGTTCTTAGCCACGTGAAATAAGTCTAATCCTTCGGGCCAGCCCTGGGAGAGCTGTTAATCAGCTCAGTGGTCTGGTAAATCTAAGGTATACTTAACTTTTGTAGTTCATCCTGTAGTAGATGGGGATCCTCCTATCCTCCTGAGGTCTTGTTGCCATATCTTTTTGAAATTTACCAAAATTTTAATATTCATATTTATCAAGTTCATTGTGTATATAGCGTCATCTTGATCAGTGAAAAAATACCCTATTTACATAGGCGTTGGTGACAAGTTGTGTTCACCCAGGCACTCTCCTTTTTCATTATGTCACCTTCTTTTATATATGGATTTAGTGTACCTTCTTTTATTTATGGATTTAGTGTAGATAGTGATGATGGACCCATGCATCTTACTAAAGTCTTATGACCAGGTACGGGATCCTCTCGTCTCGGTTCTTCTGTGTGGTAAATCTCACTAATGAGTTTTGTTTTAAAGCTTCTTGGAGGTGTTAAAGGTCGTTCTTGCCATTAGACACCACCGCAAATTGTCTGTGTCCCTTGAATAGATATTGGACTCCAGATACTTCTCAAAAGCCATGTCTACTTTTGTCATGTACTCGTACATAACAGAGGGAACTCCAGTGTTGGATTCATTGCCTTGCCATCTGTTTGGCAGTAGAAGTCCCATCAGTGGAACAGGGAGGGGGATTCTTTGCACGTTTGCATTACTATAATGGTGGTTTCTTCAGTTGAACTTTGGTAATAAAGGCCCTTAGCATCTAGGGATGAGAGTCTTTTTTTGGTGACGGTAGTCTTCAGCAATCATTAAAATCCGTTGTGAAATCTAAAAACCTACTTTATTCAGAACCCTTACTATCTTGTATGGGGGAGAAGGGAGCTATTTGCGCCACAGTGGGTCACAGTGGGTCTCAGTAGGTTCCTCGTCCTGTGAAATTTGACTGTGTCGTAATAGTACCCAAGGTCTAGTCTCCAAAATGACATTTGGCGTGATTGTTATATCATCTGACATTTAGGTTTCAACATTTATGACTATTATTTCTGATAGTAATTCCAGGTTAGTCATGCATTATTTTGAATTCTATTCATCTCTTATTACAAAACATAATGCTGCGAAGAAACTCCTTAGGTTACATCAGTATTAGGTCTGTTACCTTAAAACTTACATATCAGAATTATATTTAATCCCAGTTATGTTTATCATCATACAAAATTAATATCTTAAGACAACCTATATTTTCTCAGTTGTCACATGGATTTCTCTAACGTTAAGGCATGGACGTTTATGTGAAGAAGGTTCTTGTGTGTAAAGTACAGTTAAGTGTTTTAACAGAATGGGACGCTGTCATCCCAGATGTAACTTATTGCTGATGGCAACGGGCCCAAGAAGGGAAACTGAACCGTTAGTTTTTAACCTGATCCTTTTTTGAGAATTTAGCAGGTACCAACAGCGTTAATGATCACGTGGTCTCTTCACTAAAGTTCCTTGATTGAAACTTTATACTTCAGTTGCCATTTTTATATAATCGTCAGACGTTTGCCTTGCAGTGAAATTCAGTGCGCGCCTTCTGGTGATATAATAAAGAAATGAACCTCGCTCACTTATTTGCTTTTAAGATTCCCAGAAAATGGTGTATGGCCACTTGAATTTCCGTTAAGCAAATTACCGTTTTGCCCTTCCGAAGACCCGCACCACTCTCTCTCCCTCTCCTTTTTCAAGGACAGGAGGCTTCGAATTGCCACACTCTGACCCATTATCTGTGCTCTTGCTCATTTTCAATAAAAGAATATACCTGTACGCAACCGTTAGTTACATTGCCACTGAAAAGGACACTTTAACTCAAGTAGTAAAATAACTTCTTGGAGGATATCAAAGATTTTAGTTTCTGATGTGTACTGTACCTAGGCTATGCCAGGCGTGATTGATTTGATGAATCCCGGTTATTGACGCCTTTAGTTTTTTCTCTTAGTTAATCACTAAAAACATAAAAACAGGGATTGCAGCTACCAAGGATGATGAGCTTCAAGTTCACGTTTGTTGTTTACCTTCCTTTGCACCGAGCTAAGCCTATGTCATTGTCATGGAGATTGTAAAATAGTAAACTTCAAAATCATTGCAAACTCGCCTAACATACATTATTTTTTACCAATTCATTGCTCAGTCAAGTTTTGCTTTTGTTAAAAGTTCGCGATAGGGATTTGGGTTTAATCTTTACAGTTAGCAGACAGAGCAGTCAGAATCTTACCAGATTATTAATTTAAGATTAAAATTTTCATTTTAATTTAGATTGAAGTTTTGAAGTCTGTTACTTTCTTGTAAGACATACGTACCGATAATCTATTGCTGACACGTTTGCTGGCTTTACCAGTCAGTTCGAAAACATCTTTGGGTTCTTTGTAGCCACTATTGTTTTGTATAGAGTTGCTCCTTGTCAAGATTTATCGCAACAGTACGTTGTTTCTTAATAAAAGCGTGTGTGTGTGTGTGTGTGTGTGTGTGTTGTGTGTGTTTTGTATGCGCTGAGTTTGCGAACAGGCATTTTAATTGCACTTGGTAAGTGAGCGCCCAGATGGATCTAAGACTTGAAGATTTTTATATCTTTATTTCTTCAATAATAACATTGATTTTGCTGGTAATTATTTATATGGGATCTCTCTCTCTCTCTCTCTCTCTCTCTCTCTCTCTCTCTCTCTCTCTCTCTCTCTCTCTCTCTCTCTTCTTCTTCTTCTTCTTCTTCTTCTTCTTTCGGAAATGGAGATTATCAATGTAACAGAATCCAGCTTCCAGTGGCTTAATATCATTTATAGGCTTTACTAGTTAATTACTGCTTCTTTATCATTCCCCAGGAAAGAAAGAGAAAGAGAGAAAGGAAGCGATATTGTTTCGTAATATCTTTGTTCTTTTCTGAAAGGGTAAACAATGCCCTCTTTATCTCTCAGGAGTGACGCATGTTGAGGTACAGAGAGAAAATAAAGAATTTGCTATTTATGGCTTCCTGACGCTTCCCTTCCGACAATTCATCCTCAGCCCTCATCCCAGCCTGCCCCTGCCGGCGCAGTCAATGTGGCATCTGGTCGCAAAGCCTTTCCTGTAAAGGAAATGAACTGCAGTAAAAACCTGCCCTCGTCATGTCTGCATTCCCTACGTAATTCTGCTAGGTAAAATTAGAGACTATATTTATATTTTTCTTCTGTTTTTTAGTACATTCTACCGACCAGATAGGGAAATACTTGAGCCTCCCACAGTTTTCCACTCTTTCACTTTATTACATTAATTTTATTATTTTGCGGGGAGACATGGGTAAAGAAGATGGAACTTTAACTCCACTCCACAGTTTTACGCTGTGGACTTAAAACTTATATAAATTTCATGGCAAACTTGGACACACCAATAAACAAACATATGAAGCTGGATTCAGCATGATTACCAAATATCATGAACTGCCCAAATAAACCCTTTTGTAAAATCCTGATCATTTTTCCTTCTGAAGGCTAAAACCATGTCTCCTCCTCTAGCCTTCGATGTGTGATGTTGTGACAAATCGCATAGAAGACCTTCTTATAAAATCTACTGAAATGGTAAAGCTTTCGGGTTAGAAGACTTCAAAGGGAGGTGATTCTCCAGTGACCAGACTTTCCTTCAATACTTCAGATCAAAGGTTGATTCAAGATGCGGAATCCGTACCCAATGTGGCAAAGAAAGGTTTCAGTTGTTAAATGTATCGTATGAAAACACCTAAAGTACAGTGGGTGTCTGAAAATTGGGTATCTATACAGAGAGTGCCAGAGGGCCACCTGGAAAGTACAAAAAGCTGTGTACAAAGCATTTTATTACCTTGGGTACTGAAAGATGCCAAGGTCATCTAACTAATTGTACTTAGAAATAAATTTACTTCCCCTAAACAGCTGGCTAAATTTTAAAGATGCAGAGATGGTTGAGATTGGCCATTCTTTGGCCATTAACTAATCAGTATGGAGTCGAAATTTTCTACAGTATGTTGAAAGTATGAGGTGATAGAGAGAGGATATCAGTTGCTGAAAGTATGAGATGATACAGTCATACCCAAAAGACACACAGAATATCTATGACACCTTCAGTCACATGAGTGCAACCTGTATCTTTGGCAGGACTCAGCAAGAAAGGTTGGGGCATGACCCCATTGATGTGTCAAGAAAAATACCTTGAGATTAAGTGAACGTCGTGACCTAGCCCATGTGTGCTACAGTATCATCTTTCTTATGCTGTCTGGGGATGGCAAGACTGTTGGATTCAATGGAGGAATATTCAGTGGACACTAAATCTTGCACCGCTGACTTATGAAAGCTTATCTCGATTTACTGACCACAGGTGTAGCGGGGCTAATTCTTTAAGCAATGCAAGTGCCCATGTGTACTGACATAAAAAACTGCAGACGCTCTCCTACTCGATAGCGCTATTGTTTTAAGGCATCGTAGGATGGTACAATATTTGATAGAGGTTTGCTGCTGTTGATATCAGCATTATAAGTAGTCTGATTATTCACAAATCTTTGAGGCACCAGGGCACTGTGTATATTTATTTGTCTATTACATGAAATTTCATTAAAATCTAGAAAATCTTCTTTGCCCACAATCGAAATTTGCTACGCGTTTGGACATAAGAAAGTGTAACTTTATAGTCATTGCCAACGTTGACTGAAAAGAACCTCTAGTATCAACCGCTTTAAATCAAGCTGCGCCATCGGTATTTTTACCGCAGAGCAAAGTATTCTGTGCTCTGAATATAAGGCTAAGCCGATGTGAAGGAGGTTTCTGAAGACAAAAATACATGGGTAAGAAATATGAATTAGCCACAAAAGAAAAAGAACGTCGA
Source organism: Macrobrachium rosenbergii (assembly GCF_040412425.1). Lineage (NCBI taxonomy): Eukaryota > Metazoa > Arthropoda > Malacostraca > Decapoda > Palaemonidae > Macrobrachium > Macrobrachium rosenbergii. The sequence continues at coordinate 27,077,558 of NC_089754.1, read as the reverse complement.
GTGACAAACACAAAAAAACCTTCTTGCGGAACTCGTTCATGTTTGCCGGTATGATGGATGAGCAGTTGTTAGTCTGCTTGACGCTAGCCATCCATTAGTAATTAAGGAAAATGGGCGTGAACTTAGTATGAGGATGCTGATTGTAATCAAACAAAAAGCGAATTTACATCACGCCCAGACTTAAACAGTGTTAAACATAACACAAAGCCAAATGTATGTGAAGAAAATGGAACACTGCCTCGTAGATAAAAGTTTTAGTGTCCAAAAGCTTTCAGTGAAACCTCAAGATAAAGACAAGTGGAGGACAGTGAATCGTGATAGAACACACAAATCAAATGAGAAGTAGCAAAAAATAATAAATAACCAGAAAGAAAAACTTTGCTTTGAAAGTATAAAATACCCAGCAAAAGTCTTATTAAAAAAAAAGACTGGGAAAAAGTTCTATGTATATTGTATGGACTTTAACCATAACATCTTACTCATTTTACCTTTGAACAGCAGATTTCTGTTTGCTGAAAATTTAGAAATATTTTAATGTTAACGTGCCACATTTTTCCAAGCGATCATAGTATCCCTGTGAACACTGCCGTGCTTGTTAGCCCTTTTTTCATGCAGTCTTCAGGATTAAACACAAAGTGCAAGACAGCGAGGCTCATAAAAATGAAAACCCACTGCAAACAGAAATATCTTAAACAAACAACCGAGTAGCCTGAGCAAAGAATCCGCCATCAAAAATTCCCACGATAATTGCTCCTAAAGTTACAGCACCTAAACTCTAGTTACATCATTCTGATTAGATGAACAGTACGTTCCGTTACAGTTGTCTAGTTGGTAGAGATAAACTTTTCCAGGGAACTGCCAACTTTGCAGTGAAGATTGCGATGACCGTAATAAAACGTAGAAAGGTAGAATGATGTCATTAAGAATATATCATAAATGGGTTTTCCGTGTAGTAAATAAATCACACTCTCTTTTTACATGTCAATAGCTTAATAAAGTTATAAACATGATAAAAAGGATATTGGTGACAGAAACTCTTTTCAGTCCAGTGTGATAAAAGTCAAGTCGCATTGCATTTTGATGTTTACAGAGGTCTGTACAAATAACTGTAACGAATTCTCAGCTAATGAGAATTATGTAACTAGCGTTTAGGTGTTTTAATTTTATGGGCAATTATCGTAGAAAGGAATTTTTGTCAGCGGAACTCTGTGCGCAAGCTATGCGTTTTTTATAGAATATTTCTATTGACATTTGGTGTTCATTCTGAAGAGCCTTACCTGTCTTTCTCATAGTATTATACCCTGAAGGCGAGCATGTAAAAGAGGAAAGCAAGTGCGCCAGTGTTCTCAAAAAGCCAATGCTCGCTAAGAAAATATAGTAAAATATAGTTTTTCTTTCATATTGGGAGCGTCAGCATGTGTACTTACAGTTTTCATTTTTAATACATACTTCCTTCAAGAGAACATGTCTTTCCTTCGAATCAACGATCTCCTCATTCTTACAATTTCTCGTCCGAAAGCTATAAGGTGACGTAATCGCGCCCGGGAGTGAAAGCTGCGGAAAAGAAAACGATTATAATTTTTCTCCTCCGTCAAACGTTGACTTTAAGGTCCATATTAAAATATGACCCAGATTTTATGTCTTTTAGATACATAATCGTAAATGCTCTTATAGGTCATAAATCCAGCCGTCTATTATGCCATAAATTTTTCGCTAATTGTAAATAAGTCATAAAAAAGTTGGCCCGCGGACGAACCTCCATTCTTTCAAGTACACTAAAAATAACGCCCAGAAAAGAAACTGTCGAAAAAAACTAAAAGCGAAACGGTATCCCTTCACGGTCAAGTTTAAAGGGTGGGCCAGAATCGTCTTCTTTTTCTGAGCCTTCAACGTAGTTTTCGTCCGTATTGTTGCTGTTGTTGTTGCATAATATTCCTGTGCTTCGCTGTATCCCCCCCCCCATTCCTCATCGTTCTTTTTCTCCCTCGGTCTGTTTGGTTTCTAAGATGGTCGTCTGGATATTTCCATTTGTAATGGATGTCATTGTGTTGGAAAAGAGTAACTACACTGTTGAGATTATTCGCAGCACAAAAACTGATAGAGTGTACCCCATTTTCGTTTGCTGTTTGTTTGTCACAGGCTTTCTGTAGCCTGTACGTTCTCCACGCCGCTGTTCATTCTAGCTTTTGTAATTATATCACCAACAGTAACACTCATATCTCTTTCACTCTTTTAGGTATCTCATTTGAACCATTTGACAGTTGTGTATAAAGTTCACCTTATATTTCCTCGGAAAGTTTGTTTTTATGCCAGTATTCTGCACACTGCTTTCCAGCTTCGAGTTTGTAAGTACAGAGGGTTTAAAATGGGTTATCAGGGCCAGCAAGGAGTCTAGGAATATAGTAAGTAAGGAAGGAGGAATGAAATAAGAGAATGGTAGAATGGTTAAGTAAGGGATATAGTAAAAGTAAAAGAAAAATGAAGATTTAATAGGCGTACGTTTTCAAGATAGATGGGGCCACCGTGTACTTATACAAAGGAAAGAATTTTCAAGTTGAAGGGAAGAATAAATGATATAAAATGTCGTAACTCAAATCATCTGGAAATGAAGCATGAACAAGAATTTTATGAAAAGAGCTTTTGTTGAATATAAGTAACTGTTTAAGGGATACACGATGAGCAAAGGGATCTTAGATGAAAACTGCAAATGAAGTTCTGTTTGATAAGCATAATCCAAAGGGGCTTTTTATCTTCTATACAAACCTTAATAATCAACATTCCTCTGTTCCCTGTAACCCCTTTGCTACGTAACTCAGCTACTCAAACACCTGTAAGTTTCGATTAGACAGGTGACGCTTCCTAGCTCAGAATATAGGTGTATGTGTGCACTGGTAGTATGAAGGAATTAGACATGCATAGTGTTGAGATTTTCAGTTTCATTTTAAATACAGGTGATGAAATAGGGGTTGAAATTATTCAGAATTTAATGACAGAGCAGACTTTTGCTGAAATAGAAAGTCTTTGTTTGAACTCTGTCACCAGGAAAAATAACACCAGTGCCAGCAACCTTAAAAAATCTGTATAGCGACTTGCCACTTGTGCAAAACATGCTGATTTTCATTAAAACTGGTTTCACTGGTTTTGTGGCTGTCTTGAGACTTTATGGTAAAACCATCCAAAAGGCGTCTGAATTCAAGACCATTGTCCAGTTATGTAAAGCCTGAATAAATTTGAAGTTGTCCATTACCAAGACAGACATTGTGTCTCTTGTGTCAGGAACAAGGCAGCACAAGTACAGTAAACATACAAGGTAGACATACCCTGGACACCCTCTCTGGTTTATCCTTACCTTAAACAGCAGCTGGAAGTCTCATTTATAGATTTTTAAGTCGGTAGGATTTTACCTTTACTGTAGTTGAATTAATTTGTATTTATATAGTTAAATGTAATCAAGTAGGATTTTAATCTTTCAAAAATTTCAAAAATATCACGATGAATAAACAAAGGAGGGAAAAGGAGATATAAATATATATATATATATATATATATATATATATATATATATATATATATATATATATATATAAAACTGTACTGATAATAACTTCTGTGTAAAGATGTAGCAAAGGAAGGGAAGCACTTACAAGCTGTTCTAGGAAAGCACGGACAGGCTGTTCTTGGAAAACGCAGACAAGCTGTTCTAGGAAAGCACAGACAAGCTATTCTGAGTTTTCCAGAATTTATGAACTGAATTTCTAGGCTACCAAATTCATGGCAGTAAAATACAAATCAAGCGAGCGTACATTGGAAAGGTTTAACATGGTGAGTGCTGGCAAACTTGTAATTTCCAAAGAAAGATCGTGCTGCCTTTGCAGATTGCCAAGGAGAGAAACTTTTCGATTGGCCCAGCTGGATAAAGGGCTTATGCTGCACTAATTCACACACATCCAGAGCGTTGGCATCAGTATGTCATCAGCAAGGGGGAGCAAATGTGATGGCTAATGATAAGGAGAAATGATAAGGAGAGGTGAGGGTCGAACCATCCACCTGAATGAGACATTGCATTCAGACCGAGCCCTCCAAAGCAATAGACTTTCGTGTGATTCATACCAGCTCAATTTTCTGAACGTGGAGGGTCAAAGTCATACCTTGTAGCTACCACGGCATTTGGTCGTCGGGACAAATGTTCGTTTCAGTTTTGCTTTTAATCCCCACCGCCTCACTTTCTTAGCTTTTTATTCAGGCACCTGCAGCCGATAACAGACGAGTTGGAAAGCAGGTGTAGAGCAATAAATAATGAAGGAATAAGAAGAGCTGAGGGGAGATTAGTCAAGAAAGGGGAATAAACTAGAGGAAATTAGGGAAAATTAAGCAATTTTTTACATTGGTATTTCATATTTCTTTCTCCTTAATGCCGTTCCTCATCTATTCACCACTATTCTGCCTTGTTAATTTTGCATTTTATTTAATTTCCATTGATGTATTGAATATGTTGTTTTTCTTAAATAGCAAATGCATTTTTAAAAAAATTATATTCGTTATTTTTATATTTTTATTGGTTTTCTATGACCTAACCTTCATTTTCTACTGTTTCTATACATGTGTCATGGACTATCAGTTCCTCCTCAAATCATATCAGTTCAACTAAAATTTCTGAGCCTCTGTTACCTCACCAAAGGGGCTTTTTATCTTCTATACAAACCTTAATAAACAACATTCCTCTGTCCCCTGTAACCCTTTTCGTTACGTAACTCAGATACTCAAACACCCTCAAGTTTCGATTACAAGTTTCGATTAGATAGGCGACGCTCCCTAGTTCAGAATATGGGTGTATGTGTGCACTGTGGTAGTATGAAGGAATTAGAAATGCATAGTGTTGAGATCTTCAGTTTAATTTATAAATTCTTTCAGAGAACTTGGAATCAGCATGTATACAGATCACTTATTCGGCTTTACGAAAAGTTAATTGTATGTATGAAGAAATGTAAAGGTCTTATTACCAATAGTCATTTGTTTTTGTGTTTCTGCGGGCGAAAGTAACTTGTTCGTGATACCACTATAGCAAAATCCACCGCTCTTTGCAGCTAAGCTTCGCCCACTGCTCGCCAGTGATTGGCTAGCTCTCTAAAGGGGAATGACATCACACTAGTTAACATTCCAAATGATTACCAGTACGGATTTGACTCCGTTCGGTAATGTTGAGTTCCGTGCATGAATAATGACACTAATTTGAGTTCCCGGAGTTGTGAAGTATGCAGTTAATATCTCCGATAAAAGATATATTAAGTTATATAAAATCATTATGAAGATCTTGGATCATTCTGTCAGTGCATCTTTTTTTTTATCATGCGCAGCTTAAATACACAGGCACCTTGCTTTTTTTTTTAATTGGTGTTGGCCTACATAAGCGGCTCCACTTAGACCTCATTAACTGAAATACAGCCAGGTCCGATATTAAGGAATTAATTCATCATAATCCTGCATGTCAAATGTTAATATCATTGTAAGATTAGGCCTGTAAATCAAATTCTTATATTTTGAGGCAATGACACGACATAGGCCTACACATCAAATTCCTATATTTGATGCAGTGACAGGGCATAGGTCTACAAGTCAGTTTCTTATTGCAGTGTACACATATAAGCACGTGCATATACTCATATATGCGTACATGTATACCGCAGAGAAAAAAGTAAAACTTGTGGGCATGTAGCCGATGGCGCACATAACTGATCATAGGACTGTCTCAGCCTTACTCACAACTATCGAACTGCTCTCAATAGATTATGTAGCAAATATATTTACAAAAGGGATAATAAATTATATTACTGATAATTAAATATAAGTCTACTGTAGGAATTCTACGAAAATGAAGGCTATGGTAGGAAGGCGTCATAAGATACATAACGAAATAAGAAAAAAATGAATATCTGAAAAAGACGTGTATGAGATGACCAAACTATATAGTCTGATTCATTTGAATTTGGGGGCATTCTTGTAGACTACCCTATTGGACAAAAGGATACATAAGTGTCAGGAAATCTCTCTCTCTCTCTCTCTCTCTCTCTCTCTCTCTCTCTCTCTCTCTCTCTCTCTCTCTCAGAATATTCTAGGGTAGACCATATTCATGAAGATCTCGATTACTTTTAATTGAGACAAATTACTAAATTTTAATTAACAATAGTAGGCAGATAATTCTTTACACTAGTATTTTATGAATACGTCTGTTTTTTTCTGCAATGTTAAGTTACCATATAAATACTTTCGAAGACAATACAAGCATCATACCAGCAGCATCAAAAACAAGAATAACCACAACAAGAACCACAATAAAACGGCTGAATATAAGATAGGCCTATAATCCAAACTTCGTACGCTACGTGAACCGGCAAAAAGATGTAGGACATTATAGGTCTACGTCATTTTTTATGACCCTTATATTTCGAAAAGTGATAATGTCCTTAAGAAAATTCTCTCCAAATTATATCCAGTATCACTCGAATAGTCCAATCATACTCTATCTTCAAGTTAAACATAAGCATATTATGGTTTTGTAGAGTGCAGTCACTGCTTGTCATCCCAATGAATGTGTAAACGATTGCAATGAAATCGATTGTAAGACTTAAAATGTAGTAAAATTTCCTAAAATCAGTATGAAATACCAATCATCATAGCTCTGAGACAGTCTTTGTGTTAAATTTAGAATGGTGAACAGGCGCTTGACAATATCAGACGGTAATTATCATTGGCCTTTAGTTCAAGTGTACGGATTCTAACGCAGACATTTCCCGTGTCACCTCCGTGATCAGGTGAACCTCACTTACGATAAACTACATTGCAGCATCGCGGAACATGCCTGACTTTATTCTTATTTTCCTACTTTTCTACCATTTTTGTGGAGATGTGTATTATGGTTTTATTTCAGGGGATAATATAACGTTTCCTTTTGATAATCAGCAGAAATTATTTTAATTCGGGAAAACAACCATTGTTAAATTACTGAAGATGAAAAGAACCATAGATTAACCAACTTTTCGAAACCATTGCCAACGAATCAGCTTCAAGAAATGGTCGTGACGTGAGGAGTGGGCGGGGCTTAGCTGCAAAGAGCCATGGAATTTTGATTTTTATAGTGTTCCAAAAACGTAGTTGAGCTACACTAAGTTTGGTCGGTATCTCGATAATTACAATGACACCAGACCTCGTCAGAACGGAAGCCTTTAAGATCATCAGAAAGATGGGTTAATGAGAGCACACATACACTATACACACACACACACACATATATATACATACATACATACATACATACATACATACATACATACATACATACATACACACACACACACACACACTTGTTAGAGACTAAACACAGGTACTATGAATATGAAAATCCCCATATAAATAAAACTAAAGTAAGAGCAGAAGAGCATTATATTTCGAGTAGTGTCTAGGCCCCCTTCATTTTCAAAGCCCAGTGGTTTTTGGTAGTAACAAGAGCTCTTCTTATTCATGAAGTTTTTGAACTGACAGGCAGGTAGGGGGTGTGGAATTAGTAGGTTTCTTTAAGTTGCGGAGATAAGGAATATTCATCCTTTTTAAGGAAGGATCCAAAAAGTATGGTCAGTCCTATCTGGTTTCTGTGAGCCTAGCCAATGATTTGTGTTGTTACCCTTCGTAATTAAAACAGCAAATATTTAATTTGTGATACTTTCACACTGTTCACTTTTTTTGGTTTTATGTACAGCCCTCCACAGGGATAATTCCCTCTCTGGCGGCCCTTGTACGTTTTCAAAATGACGTGCTTCTTATATTTTGTAATTGTCTTTCAGTGTTTTCTCGTCAGTATCGTAGCTCCTGCAGGATAGGAGAGTCTTTAGTTCCTTTTTAAATTTGCCTCCTTCTTGTATGCTCTTCACTTCAGGCGGTATTTTGTTGTATAGTCTTGGTGGGCAGTGTACGAATGCTGTCTCGGCTGACTTACAATTTGTTCTAGCTTCAAATAGCCTATATGCTTCACTTGCATGTCTGATTACATTATTCATTTCGGGTCTAAAGAAGCTTAAGCAGTTTCTCAGATATGTTGGTTCATCATATTTTAGTGCTTTAAAGACTGTAAGTAATATTTAATATTCTTTTCTAGCTTGTCCTGGGAGCCAATGTAGCTCAATTAGTGCTGGGGTTATTCTGTCACGGAACGTAGTCCTTTTATTAACCTGGCGGCTCTATTTTGTACTCTTGCAATTTTCTTAGTAGGTAGTTAGGGAGACCGTAGTATATAACGTTGCAGTAGTCAAGCCTCGAAAGTATTTGGTTGCAAATTGCTGTTTTCAGAGTATCTTCGTTTAGGTATTTTCTAATAAATGAATGTTTCATACAGGTTTTCGTAATATGCAGTATATGGTTCTTCACGGACAATTTATTATCAGTAAATACTCCTAAGTTCCTCACTGCTGCTACAATATTTATTGTTGACGAACCAATAGTTATTCTTTTGAAGCGTTCATATTTTCGTCGTGCACTGTCATATCCAAATAGCATACACTCAGTTATGTCTTCATTAATTTCAATTTCTTTGCCGACATCCATTTTTTGATATCTTTCATTATTGCATCAATTTCACTAATGGTGTCTTCTAACGTTTCGACAGGAAAATAGAACTGGGTATCATCAGCATACAGTTTATACTTAACCTTGTGCTTATTTAGAATTCTAGATCATTCAATTGTGTAAGTGCTAAATGGCAGTGGACCCAGAACGCTGCCTTGGGGCACTCCTTTTGTTAAGCTTTTCTTTTCTGATTTCACATTAAAATTTGATATAACCACTGTAACCATCCTATTTTCTAATAAGCTTTTGTACCATTTGTGTACATCATCTTCGATGCCTACTGCTCTCAGGTCTTCAAGCAGTAGATTGTGGTCAACTGTGTCAAATGCTGCACTTAGGTCAAGCATAACCAGGATGCCACACTTTCCATTTGCTATAATTTCTACCATATCATTTATAATTGCACACAATATAGTCTCTGTTGAGTGGTTTTTTCTGATGCTGACTGATCATCAGGTATAACGTTGAGTTGTTTCAAGTGTTTCCATGTTTGTTTGTGAACTTCCGTTCTATAAGTTTTGGTAAGTACGATAGGTTCGATATTGGTCTATAGAAGCTTAGATTTTCTTGATCACCTTTTCCTTTATAGGCCGGCTTTATACAAGCAAGCTTTTCACTATTTGGGAAAGATGCCTGTGCTAGACTCATGTTGACAATATCAAAATATATCTCCGCAACTGATCAAAGTTTTTTGCCTCTTTTGTATCACTTATGGGAAACGGGTCATTTTCACAATAGGTGTTTCATACTTTTCTCATCATTTAGTCAGTTATTCATATTCATTTCTTTAAACTTGCTGACAAATTCTTTCAAATTTTTCTTCAAAGTAGTTCACAAAGTTATCGGCCAGGTTTTTGTAGTCACTAGTTACGTCAGGTAGAACTTTTTCTTTCTTGAGTCCCAATATTCCGGCTAAATGTCATGGATTTTCGGGGGATTTTTCTCTACACTAAACATTTTATTGTAATATATTTTCTTGGTTTTAATAATCAAGTCGTTGTAAAGGTTTCTAGCTGTTTTGTACAGTGACCAATTTTCACTGCTTGATTCTTTCGATCTTTTCCATAGATCTTCCATTTTTCTTTTCTTTTCTTTACCTTCACGCAATTCACTGTTAAACCATTTGGCATTTCTTTAACTATTATTTGCCTTGTTACCTCTGGACATTTATCGTTGTAGCTTGACGCCAATATAGTTTTGCTATAGAATGTAAAACAGCTTACACATACCTGGTCACCTGTCAAGGTATTCCTCAAATTACACCTGCACTCCTGGCTTGTTTCTCTTATTTTATTTATGCTCTCAACAATAAATGCCCCATTTTATTAGGGACATTCCGGTAAAGATTGGATTCCATTACGTCACTGTCAGTATATCGTCCACACACCCTATCCCGACCATGACTTAACGCTTCTTGGGTTTTATCATTACGGTGTCAGAGCACTCCAAATATAAATTTGCTAGGACATATCGGAATGGAATGTTCATGCTTTACCTGGATTACTTTTTATGAAAACCACCATTAAATGAAAGAAGTACAATATTGTAAATGCATAGTTCTACTGCATAAGTTTTGTCTACACCAGGCGGAAAGTGTTAGCATATTTTGCCAATTAGTTGGACAAAAATGATAAGATGTGTTTTATATAAACCTGGGTAAATAACGATTTCACTTCTAGACGTCGCAGTTTTATAATTTAAGGGGAATATGTATCTTGTAGAATTTTATATAGAAATCTTTGGAATGTTTAATGTGAGAGGATTGGAAAACACCCCAAAAATGAGAAAGGAAACTCGCTATAGCCATATTCTGTACATAGATTACCCTTCACTTGAAAATATAATTCTTAGTGAAACATTTTCTTTGTGTCCCTTCTTTTATTTAACATTTTATTTTCCTGTCACTGAAAATAATTCAGGCAACTTGCGGAATATCTGTTATTTGGTCTGTAACTTTAGTAACGTAAAAGGGACATAAGTCATTTTGATTTTGGATGTGACATTTAAAAAGACTCGTAGCATATGGAGATCTCGTCAGATTGCAGAGCACCTCTTATCTTTGTCAGAAGAATTATCCGTACTTTTATTGAGGCTCAACGGGTTGTGCTGTATTTTGAGCATCTGTTTTGAGTCGTAAATAGTAATTTTTGTCGAAAATTGCCCAGTCTTTCATCAGGGTGTACATCCTCTGGCTACCAGTTACAGCTGAATAACATTAAGAAACTATTTCTTATCTCTGATAAATGGGTAGTGGATTCAGACTCAATTTCCAATATATTGTAAGGTGAACACCTGTGTTGTGTTGTTAGTAGTAAACTATGTTACTTGCCGTGGCTAATTTTTTTTTTTTTCGTGGTTTGGCTTCATGCTTACGAAAGGGCTATGTTTTAGTGTAGTACATTGTGCTTACCCTTAAGAACGGCAGAGACGGGGAAGGACAGTGATTGTAGGAGTAATATTGAGTGTGGTAATAGAAGTTGTAATACTATGCAGATATGGTCTTGGCAAAGAAAAGGATAAATGAAATAGAGAATTATGGAGAGATTCTCAGTCTATTCTGCTTAGGTCTGGAAAACAACAATGGGTGGTTGTGCTAGGTGATTTAAAGGTAATAAAGGTATTTGGCAGAGAATGAGAGGTTGTGTTTGGTCCGTAAGCAATACTTATAATAAATGAGACCGGACACAGGCATGTTGAAATGTGTGAGTAAGGCACTTGATCCCAGAACATAAGTATCCTTGGAAAAGGAAATGATTGGGATAGAATTAATATATTATGTATTAGTTCAGATCAGATTAAAAAGAAGGGAGGGGCAGGGTAAGGAAATGAGAGTTTGTTGAAGGAATAAAAGTGTTTGAGGTGTAATTGCATGACAGAAGAAAGGAGTCAGTATATTGCTGGTGAGTCTTCCATGTAGGGGTATGAAGCAGCTAATGATTGGAAGTTTTCTGTGTATAGTGTTCACCCATGATTCAGCAGTTTAAATGTGAATAAGGCAGTAATTATTGTCTTTACTTGAGGACCACATCGTGTTAGGGGAACAGTGTACTGTCAAAAGAACACACATAGAGGCCTATATATATATATATATATATATATATATATATATATATATATATATATATATATATATATATATATATATATATATATATATATATATATATATGTGTGTGTGTGTGTGTGTGTGCGTTTGTGTATGTGTATGTGTGATAAATAATCCTGGTACTCAACTTTGAAAGTTGCAATCAGCAAATCTGGGCGCAGTGGCTATGTAGTGCAGCATTTGGCTCACGTTTGCTATGTCTGTTGATTGCTCCCAGTTCACCGACCAGCAGGCCACTTAGCTTTAAGTAGATATCAGCATTTGCTGGGGTCAAAAGGAAAGGGTGTGGAGCTAGCAACTTTATCCCTGGAGACTTACTGGAAAACAGGGGGCTGGACCTCTTTGGCGCCATTTGTTTTATATATATATATATGTGTGTATATACATATATATATATATATATATATATATATATGTGTGTGTGTGTATATACATATATGTATGTATGTATGTATGTATGTATGTATGTTACAGGCAGATAGCAAAACCAGGCATTTCGCGAACTGCCTGAAATTTCATGCTGATAGCAAAATGCACGTAGGGACATTTGATCCCTCAAGGGGCTAGTACTGAACACGTCGAAACAGTGACTCACCTACACTTTTTCGCCGTGTTTAGTACTAGCCCCTGGGGGGTCAACTGTATTTCGCCGTGTTTAGTACTAGCCCATGGAGGATCAAATGTCCCTAAGTGCATTTCCCTATCTGCCTGAAATTTTAGGCAGTTCATGAAATGCCTTGTTTCATATCTGCCTGTAACATATATACATACATATATACTCATATATATATATATATATATATATATATATATATATATATATATATATATATATATATAGAGAGAGAGAGAGAGAGAGAGAGAATATAAGATTTAAGCCAAAGATCAAGCATTGGGACCTATGAGGTCATTCAACGCCGAAAGGGAAAATGAAATTTTAAAGGTGTAATTGGAGAAAACCTCCCAATTGCACTATAAAACAACTGTTAGCAGGGGGTGGAAACTAAGATGGAAGAAAGAGAATATGAACGGAGGTACAGCAAAAGAAATGAAAGAGGTTGCAGCTAGCGGCCTGCAGTGCACCGAGTGAGGTGCAGTGACGGACCTACTCCCCAACGGGGTATGTATATATATATATATATATATATATATATAGTATATATATATATATATATATATATATATATATATATATATATATATATATATATATATATACAGTATATATATATATATTATATATATACTCGAATCTTATATCGTCATATTATATTTTTATAGCTTTCTTTTTGCATAATATATATAATATTATATATACATATACAGTATATGTATATATATTATATATGTACTCGAATCTTATATCCTTTTTATTTTCTTTTGCATAAAATATTACAGAGGAAAAAACAAATACAGGTAAACGAGCCTGTCAGCAACAATACTGATAAAAGAGAAGCTCTTCTATTCGAAAGGATAAGCCTTACCATTGAGCGTCATTGACGTGGGATATTATTACTCTGGGCTTTGTATGAATGCAACATGAGCAGGCTGTCAGTCCCTTCAGTCATTATCATTGCTGCGTGTAATTCTGTTCTCATCAACAGATACTTTTGACACTTCATAGTTGCACTGCGCGGTCTCGCTCCATGTTACGTCTTATGTCCCAGTGTTTTGTTCTGAATATATTCTTCCTGTTCAATAACATCAAGTGAACAGGACACTGCATTAAGCATAATTGTGTAATCCGATACCGTTGTTTGCTCTGCTGTTTAGGCCAGATAACCTCATCACCCATTGACCCACTCTACAGCAAAACGACCCCAGTTACCTCATGAGAGACAACTGTTTTCTTCTCGTAGTTATGTGCCCTCAAAACTTTTCTTCTGCAAATTTTTCAGTTGGTGATCCTGGCTTAAGTTATGAACAGGTCTTACCTCGATGATTTTTTTTATCACCGTTGCCATGTCTGATGACTCACATAATTTCACTCATTTTTAATCAAAATAGTTGCCATGACAGTGGTTTAGATGATAAGATTGAAAATTTCTAAGTTTCGTTTTTCAAGTCAACTACTAAAGTATTCAGTGGTTTTCAAGAATATAGTTTAAAAGGTGATGCACATAAAGAGTTATGATCTGCAGCCGCTTCCCACGGGGTACCAGCAAATATTAAGGTATTAAGGAACATCATATGCTGGAGAGAGAGAGAGAGAGAGAGAGAGAGAGAGAGAGAGAGAGAGAGAGAGAGAGAGAGAGAGAGAACTAACATGTTGATTGTAGAGCCCTCTATCAGCGGTTCAGAGAACGACACAGGTTTATGGTACAGCAATCTCTCTCCCTCTCTCTCCCCGAGTGAGCACTTGGAGATGGCTCAAACTCGCTGGGGAGAGAAATTGTGAATTGTCGGTTCTTCCTTCTGGTGGGTTGTTTACTCGATCGTTGAATGGGGTGTTTCGAATGGCCGTGCTGAGCCCAACCAGGTGTCGCTGCGACCAAGAGTCATGATGCAGAACTGGAAAGAAAACTTGGTAGGTGCAAAATTCCCTTCTTCATAACGTTGGAGCTCAAGTACGGGGTTGAGTTTTGAAGAGGTTGAGTAGCAGGATTGGGTGGAGGTGGAGGAGGTAGTGGTGGTGGTGGTGATGGTAGTGGACGAGTTGTGC
>NC_089754.1:27053177-27058177 GCF_040412425.1 Macrobrachium rosenbergii | reverse complement strand
TTTTTTTTTAATGAAACGTGTGTGAGGAGATTGAAAATAAATAATGAAAACACTGTCTGTGGCATACATACTGTAGACCTCGAGGAACACTGATGGATTTGGTAGAGGCAGTGGGATGGTGTTGATGGCTTTAAATGTATTTATTGGATAAAACAAATCTTTTTAGTTTTATTTTGGTTTCATTCATCAACCTAAATAAGACAGAAATACTTTAAACTTTCATGGCCAAAGTAATAAGCAGGACATTACAGTACAAGAAAGTTGATATGTTAGAATTTGTAGAATGTAGAGTTACTGGTTTTACGTAAAAATGGACCTCTGGTAAGAATGCGTGTTGTCTCTTTGACTGTTTACTGGAAGGAGTAATGCGAGAAGTGAGAGAGAGAAGACTGTATATGCAGATTCGAAGTAATGGACTAAAATGGGTTTTGAATGGAGCATGGATTGACGTATGTTTTTATATGATCCAATATTGATTACTGATAGTGAGAAGTAACTGCTGTAACTAGGGAAAGAGTCTGAACGTGTTTGGAAGAGGAAAACGTTTTAAAGTAAATGTGAACAAGAGCAAGGATTGAGATTTTAAATTGTATCCCCCAAAGGTAGAACAGTGATTGTTGATTTAAATTGTTTAAGAAGGAAAACAGATGATTGGAGGGGAGAAGAGGTCACAGACTAGTTAAAGCAAGGAACGTACCAGGATTTATGCAAAAAAAAATGTGAGAAAACTTGGAGTGTCTGTAAAAGCCAAGTTTGGATTGTATGAAATGATCATCTGTTAAATTGGAATGAAGGAAAACAAGTGGAAGTTCCAGAAATTATATATTTATGTAGTAATGTAACTTAAGGAAAATTGAAAGGGCGAGAAATGTGAGATATGTAAAGTAAGTGGTAAAAGTGTTTGCAGAAGTGAAAGAATGGATAAGGGTGTTCTCAGATTGGTTGAGGATGTAGAAAGAATGAAGGGTGATAAATTGGTGAAAAGAGTATACAATTTGGAACTTTTGGGAGGAGGGGTGTGGGTAGTCCTTGAGAGGGATTGATAGCAAGAACAAGAGACTCCATGCAAGGGGGTCCGATATGCTGCTGATGAGTCAGCAGGTATTTGAAGTGTCTAATATAGAAGTTTTCTTGACTTGATTAATAATCCACGACTCTGCAGTTTAAATATGAAAGTAGTAGTAATCATATTATATATATATGTATATATATATATATATATATATATATATATATATATATATATATATATATATATATATATTATTCAAAACTCCATTAGATACCATCCAGTTTGAATGAGGTCCTTTTAGTTATAATGCACAGAACAATTGTGTATGTGATATATAATATATATATATATATATATATATATATATATATATATATATAATATATATATATATATATATATATATATATATATATATATATATATATATATATATATATATATATATATATATATATATATTCCTCGTAATATATGATTCGAACATGTTTCTTAGAATTGTCGCTCATAATGTAGAGGAAAGGATTTGTAGCGTTCTCTAGCAAGTTCAGTTAATAAATGGCATGCGGTTATTCTCACTATTCGTGTAGCTGAGAAAGAAACTGCTAGGCAGGAGAAGTGTTTCGGAATATGAAAAAACGTTTTGTCAACATATCTTAAATAACAGATAGGCAATGAATTTTATATTCTCCAAGACATTTTCTTTTACGGTAACCTGTGATGTGGTTGCCCATGGCAGCTTCATTGATTTTGTTGAAAAAATTATATTTGAAATAGAAGATGCAGCCATACGTAATAGTAAGTTTTCTGTTAGCAGACAACGAAGTGTGCAAAGAAAACAATAGGTCTTTTGGATAGAACCAATTTTCTATTTAGTTTTCCTCTTAGTTCCCGAAAATGTAGATCGATTTCTCAGTGTGATGAGTGATCACGTTGTTAATCAAAAGCTTCTTACATCCGGCTTGCATACGCAGCGGGGCTACTCCAGAAGGATTAGGATCGTGTTTTTCTATGAAAGTGGTGAATGAAACCCGGACTCATTCGGTGGGCGTAACCCTCTTTGGCCTTAAAGGCTTCCAAACTTTCACAAGCGCCAAAGTATTCGATAATCAGAGTTCTAAATTTTTGTTCCCAAAATCTTGCCACCCTGAGAGTTCTCAATTTTCGTTCCCAAAATCTTTCCACTCTTGAGACTTCTAAATTTTCGTTCCCAAAATCTTGCCACCCTGAGATATATGCACATGAAAGGCAAGTTGCAGCTCAGCATGTCTTTCAAAGGCATCTCTGTGACATCAAAGGATACGTTGCATGCATCAAATACTTATTTTGATATTTTGTATTTAAAATAAGGGCATGGGATGAAGGTTGAATGACATCACAATGTATGAGATCTAGAAGAAGTGTGAAAGATTTAAGAGTTAGATGGATCAGAAAAAATTGTTCGAATTTCGAGTACACTGACCTGCTACACTTGTTCTTTCTGTAATACAAGAAAAATAAGGTATTCTCTACCCATGTCACGTGGGAGACGAAACATAGTTGTGGTTTTCATTGAACCAAGTGATGCGGGAGATAAATTCTTGGCATTTCCCCTTTCTAGGGCAACTTATTTAGTAAGATTATCAGAGCATTAATGATTAAATGATTGCTTGCAACTTATTCTGTGTCAGAAGTGGCTGGGAGAACTATCAACAAAGGGTCAGCCTACCCACCCCACTTAATGCAAGACGATTAATTGAAGCTGACACTGACAATGCCCTGCTTGTGTAGAACCACAGGCATGATAGTGTGTAGAAAAATCTCCACTCTAGAGTTTTTGTTGTATTGGTCTCCACAAAACAGGAGGCCTCACAACAGAGTAAGAAACCTAAAGAGGAGGGATCAGATCCGTAACCACTAGACTTCACTAGCTCAAAAAAGGGAAAGATTGAAGTACTGGGCTTATATGAAGTATGATAATCGAAGGTGCCAGTGGTCTGTAACTTATATGAAAATATAGACCTTGTAAAAAATAACATTTTTACACTTTCGCTTCAGCTAAACATTTAGAATTCAATATCTTTCCTTATATCTAGTTAATATAAAATCAGGTTTGATTTAGCATGATCTGGGCATCAACTGAATGTATGGAGGATTACAGACTTACAGTTGTACCTCTAATGATTTTCTTTTTCTTTTCAAACCCCCCTTTTTCTCTCTTCATTTCACCAGTTGTTTTTATTCCCTTTTTCCTCTCTTCCTCTACCCACATACACTCCCTGCTGGCTCTGTGACTACATCCTCGAATTTTACATGCGCCTAACACACACCTTCCAAATTCTTGTCCATAACCCCAGCCCATTTTACATCCATTTTCTCTTTGTGTGCTTCATTCAGTTTCTTATCAAGGTCAAATTGTCTGAGCCACATTTACACCCACATTTTCACCCCTTACTCTCCAACTCGAACTTCTGTCTCTCTTAACTTCTGACTTCAACAGAATACTTTGTCTTTACATTTATCACCTTGCCGTCCCATATAATCTGAATTAATTAGTAATCTAATGAACTTCACATCCACAACATTTTGTCCTTACAAATATAATTATGAAAATTTTTCAAAATATATATATATATATATATATATATATATATGAATATAAATATATATCAAAAAATTTTCATATATATATATATATATATATTATATATATATATAATATAAATATAATATACATAAAAATTTTCATATATATATATATATATACATACATACATACATACATACATACATACATACATACATACATACATACATACATACGAGTGCGCGCAAGTATACATGGAAATAATCCTAGAAATCCTGTTAAAACTATTCGCTTTAACTACCTGGGAAAATGATGAAATGGCCGGAAACGTAATATCAAGCTTGGGTAGGAACTTGAGTGCTGAGAAGAACCGGAAGTGTTGAGTGTTTTTCAACAACGGGAAAATATCTGATGGTTGCTGCCAAAACGAAGTTGGTCAAGAATTTCGGTAATTCTGTTGCCTTATTATTCTTTATTCGATGTTGTGGAGCATGAATTTTTTCATCAGATTCAGAGTTTGAGTCTATTTGACTTTTGGGTTTTGAACTGAATGTTGGCTATTTATTCGTTCTTAAGAAGTTCAGTGATGTTAGAAGAATCATACGTTATTTTTGATTGTTGGTGATAGAAGATACAAAAAGTTATTTTCAACTTATAGAGAGAAGCATGATTAGTGTTGCCAATTCATACATTTAAGGCTGTGGATATTTAATCAGTTATAGGTAAAAAAAAAAAAGACTATTATATCATTGGAAAAACGACTGTAATTGTCGGAAAGGACTGTATTTTAAAAGGTCCCGTGTTTGAATTCTCCACTGAAAGTGCGCTGTATGCACTATTTCTATCTCTTGTTAGCACATTTGCAAAAAAGGCTCCTGTTTCCGTAAACGTGTGTTTTAACTCAATAAACAATGAATAATTTATTGATGGTAAAATCGAACCACTCACATTTTTTTTCCTAACCACAAACCATCCGAGTCAGTATGTTGGTGGCGCATGGCTATTGAGAAAAATATTGTCACCACTAAAAATGTTACCAATAGTAAGATTATTGCTAGAAAAAAAAAGTTAAAAAAGGTTGGTTTTGAATAACCCACTAGCTTAGTTCAGTTTTGAAATTGGAGTTGAATGCAGAAAAATCGCAGGTTTTAATTTAAACAGCATTAATTACCGATTCTCTTAGTTTTTCGAATTCATAACAATCCAGTACCATTTTACGATGTATTTAACATTTTATCCAATGTGATTTTAAGTGATGATTCAGTAAACTAGAAATCACATCATAATATCTATCTATGATCAGTATGTAAAGCATTTTAAACCCACGTTTCCTTTCCTGTGAAAAAGTAACCGTTAAAAGTGACAGACCCTACTTCCGTCGTTAAAAGTGACAGAGCCTGCTTTCGTCCTGTCATTGCCCAG
>NC_089754.1:26995677-27050677 GCF_040412425.1 Macrobrachium rosenbergii | reverse complement strand
TCCAGGCTTACGCTCAAGCGTTCCTAATCGTAGTACCGTCTGCAGTTAATACTGATAGAGTTGGGACCTTTTACTCCCGGAAAGAAACTTGCTAACACTTTTCCAGTGCCCCCTAACTCATTAGAGTAGATTCTTACCCTGAAATTCATATGATTCCTTTCCTTGGGAGCCCACATCTGTTGTTCTGGATGCATGAGCAAAGAAAGTAGAACCAATACAAACAGTGGGATGAGGGAATCATAGAATAAATTTGGTCCCACATTTAACACCAGCCAGGCTGCTCTATTTATGGGAAGGCCTCATCTCTGGGGTGATAGGAATCCCATCTAACTCGAGCTGGGCTAATCACCTTAATTCTACATGGAGGCTGCCTCGATACCAAGTACATAATAGTCTACAGCTGTTTTTTTTTTTTTTTTTTTTTGTCAAGTGACCTACAGTAGATACTGTTGGTGGGGATGCATTGTAGCATTTTGGCCTGAGTTCATGCCAAAGCTGCCCTTCTGATGCGCATTCCAGCTCATTCCTGGCATTCTTGAGAAAGTTCTCTCCCAACTTGTTGGATGGTTACTGACCTGATAGTCTGTTGTCCTTGGTCACTGTTAGATAGACACCACTGCTGCTTGTCCAGTTGGCTTCTTCAAAATTGTATGCTCCTGCTGAATTTAATGACGGTTCCTGAAGAGATTCTGTTCATTAGTGAATCAAATACGTATTTTGATGACTTGTTGGATTTTTAAGATAGAAAAGTTGATCCAAATGGAGCAAAAGTTGACGTAATTTTGAGAATATTTGTGGAAGTTATTATTGTTGAGAATGTAAGTGGCGCTATACGAGCCATGGAGAATGGAAAGGCAATTTGAGAAGAAATGAAATGGTAAAGTGTAATGGTGAAATTGGGACTTATGTCTTGGCTAGGACGAAAAAGGCATATTTAGGTGAAAGAAATATTCTAAAAAGGTGAATAGGAGAAAAAATTACATATTTGCATAAGGGTAAAATTGAAAGGGATGACTAAGAATTATACAGGCATATCATTACTTAGAAGGCTAGTCTTTAGATTTGGAATGTAATAAAACAGATAAGATTAAGTCTGATGAGGGAAAAGCAGTGTGGAATTATACAAGTAGGAGGAAACCCAGTGTGCGGTTACATGAGCTTGGAGCATACTCATGATAGAACTGATAGTGATACAGTGTGGAAGGTAAGGCGTTATGGTGTGGAAAGTAGTATATTGAATGTGACTGAGGTTTCAAGCATGAAAGTAAAGGTAGCAGTAGAGTATATAAAAGAGTGAGGGACTGGTTTAGTGATAGTGAAGAGAAACTGCATAGATACAGGAAAGTGTTATATTTGTTAGATTTAGAAAGATGAAAGAAAGTCTGACCAAGGGTAAGGTTGGGGGTAAATGGAAACCAAAAAGGTGGAGCAACTAATGTTAATATAGATGGTAGAAGAATGGAAGTAGTTGATTTGTTTACGTAAAAGTATGTGTAAAAGATTAGGAAGAGAAGAGGTGGGGGGGTGTTTAGAAGTGTAAGATGAATTGTATGGAAACATTATTTAGCAAGTTCTTCTATATGGTAAAGGAGTGTTTAATGAATTGTATGTATATATATATATATATATATGTATATATATATATATATATATATATATATATATATATATATATATATATATGTATGTGTGTGTGTGTGTGTGTGTGTATGTGCGTGTGTGTGTACATATATGCATTTGTGCTGACACATGATTTATATATGCAAGCATACAACAGAGAAAATGAAACACTGTGTGTAATTCATGACTGGCTTTGTCTTTATATTTAAGACATGTTCAGAGGACAGAAGCATAGTGGTAGAAATTTACTATTTATTTGCTAGAAGGACAGTACAAGCAAACTTACAGACCATTAGAAACCAAATGTTCACACCTGACAGGTGAGAGGGGTGGAGCCATGAGCTCATTAGCGTCTGAGGTCTGGTACTCTATAAATAAACTATTCATCTATGTGGGTGGCCTTACTCCTTTTTCCCTTCCGTGCCAACTGCCTTTCTTAAAATTATGTATTTTAAATATTTCTTTTGAAATCATCTCATACAATGCAGTATGATTCAGGTATGTTGATGACGTAATATACACTTAGGAAACGAAATGCTAAATACTTTCTATGGTAAATTAAATGGATTGGTCCCATCAATGAAATTCATTACGAAAATATAAAATGTTGGTTGCCTACCCGTTTTGGATTGCCTAAAACATAGAAATAGTTATGTGTTTAAGTATATGTATATTTTTTAAAGCAATAAAAAATCAGCTTTCGTATTTATGTTTTAAGAGCATTAGGTATACATAGCCATAAATACATTGACGATGAATTAGATGTAATTAGGAATAAGACAAGACATCAAGTTCCTGATTCTGTATGATACAATACATTAAAAGCGGCAAAAACACAGTTTTTGATAGTCACAAAGACACTTACAACACAAAAAAATTGCTTGTACTGCCACATTCCCCTTCTGCTTAAGAATTTTGGAGTCCAAGTATCGTATAAGAACAATAATGCAATGAAACAAGCACATGAAGTACTCATCAAACAACACTAAAGGATATTTATATCAAATCTGTTTCAAGTCTCGTGACAACTTTATATAAATCAATTTGGAAAATCATTGGAAAGGCAAATTGAGCAGCATAAACACGTACTGTATAAGGAAATGCACCGGTGAACAACTGAATTTTCATTTTTACATTTTACTGTAAACATTGTAGTCTGGTTTAATGAAAGAAAGCTTTAGTAAGAATAAGAGTGTCAGTCAAGATATGTGTAAACTCTATCCATTATTGTCAAGAAATATGTAAAATGTTAGATACACAAATTTACAAATAGAGTACTTGACCTCAGTCGTTAATGGCTTCATTCTGTCCCACCTGTCAGGTGAAAATATTTGGTTTCCAGCGGTCTGTAAGTTCGTTGGTACTGTCCCTCTAGCATATATATTGTAAATTTCTGCCACTATATATCGGTCGTCTGAAAATGTCTTAGATCCGAAGACTGAATCTGTCAAGATTTACACCCAGTGCTTCACTCTCTATTAAAAAAAGATGGCATAGGGTGAAATGGTGCATCAAAGTGTTTGGTCATGCACTGCAAAATGAATTCAAGTTGATAGGTCGGCGAAAAGTGTATAGTTTTAAGGCACTGGAAGGAAGGAATTAAGAAAGGTCTAGAAAGTATTAGATTTGTAGAGTGGAAGAGGTATTAGACAAGATACAGCATTGTAAGTGAATCGCTGCTAATGAGCCTTCTGTGTTGTGGTATTACGTAGAAGTTTTATGCGCACGGTGGTCATCCTTAAGCCAGCAGTTTATGGGGAAGCCCATCATTCATATGAAAGTGTAAATCCAATCACATTATATGGAAATATATGAAAAACCAGAATCTGTTAAAAAAAAAATTATTTGAATAGATGCACTGCCTTCAGAATGTAGTTAAACCCGCACAAAAATGTCTGTTGGGAAATCAAAGCTTGGCGTGATCGATGATGTAATTGGGCGGTAGATGAACGAACCACAACTGCGTGTGTGAAAATACTGTTCAGCTGCAACATTAAAACGCTTTCCACGATTCCTGGGGAATGTGTCTGCTATGTGGCTTTCGAATAAAGGTCGGAAGCCAGTATGATGGTGTTGTGCTGTAACTGGGAGAAACTAAGTGCTTTTAGTGTTTTTGTGAAGAGAGAGAGAGATGTTTTTTAGAGAGATGTTTTTATGAACTTGAATACTACAACCTTTTCCTACATGCAATACCACCATTCGAAAAATTATTGAATTGTCAAGAAATCAAAATAATAAACTATAGCCGTATATAAAATATAAACAGATTATGGTGTTGCATCGTACTGTCGTGCATTTGGCACGGCTCGGGGTGTAATTTATCATCGAGTCGTGAGTAAAAAATTCGCCCTCTATTTAGGGGACAAGCAGTATCAAAGCATATTGTTTAAATTTGCTTTCCGTTATTTAACCCTTTCAAAGAGAGCTTTAAAATTCCAACTTGGAGACACCATGCAAATGAAATGAAAATAGTGCATGTCTGGTGACGAATAGAAATTTGGAGGAGACTAGATCCATCAATGGCAACTCTCTCTCTCTCTCTCTCTCTCTCTCTCTCTCTCTCTCTCTCTCTCTCTCTCTCTCTCTCTCTCTCTCTCTCAGAAATAATATTTTATAAAAAGATATTGTTTCTTGAATTCTAATTTTAACTTCCCAAGAAAATAAATCTTAAATGTGTAAATATAAATATATATATATATATATATATATATATATATATATATATATATATATATATATATATGTGTGTGTGTGTGTGTGTGTGTGTTGTTGTTGTTGTTGTTGTTGTTGTTGTTGTTGTTGTTGTTTTTGTTGTTGTGCTTCGTTGAAAAAATCTTGTAACACCAAGAATACACGTAAAATAGGAAATATAAACTTAAAATGAACTATAAAAAAATGTTTAGATGTTGACACTTTATCAAAATTGTGTTGAACATTGAGGAACTCATAAGGTTTAAAGACTATGATGAGAGAGAGAAAGAGAGACATTAAATTTTATTCTATTTCTGGCAAATAACAAACTACAACATCAGAAATGGAAGTAACGTATATCCTTGTTGGTTTTAGTGACTCCCAAAGAGACATGCGATGTCTTATCAGTGTACCTGTTTCGGCTGTTGTGTTCTCCCACCTGTTCCCGTTCGTCTTTATTGCCAAAGATTGGCGATCTCTTGTAGAAATGGTGGCTTTGCTGGCCACTCAGTGTAAGTAATGCCCATTGTTCTCTTAACCACTCTTTTACAACTTGTGCATTGTGGGTTGGAGAATTTTTGATGGCTAGATAGAAAGTTCAATCAGGATTCAGGTGCAATAGAACCCTTAGGATGTGGAGGTCCTCCAATGTTTGAGTGAAGTGCAGCGATGAATGTGTCGTTCTGCAAACCCACTAATAGGAAATACAATGCCAGAATGTTATCATGAGAGATACTTCATCAGCCAGTGGGAAGCTAATAAACCTACTTCTGTTTCGTTTACTGTTCAGAAAAGCGTATTTAGCTGCTGCTACTCTGCTAGTTAGAGTAGCATTAAGTTGTGTATTTTCAACTATTTGCCAAAAAGATGGTAAAGCGTTCTTTCATTTTTCATCAGTAATTCGTTGGAATTCACGAGGAGAACTCGATAAAAGTCACGATCATTTTTGTTCGTTCCGTAACCACGAATCCTCACGTTATAATTCTTTAAAAAATTACCATGAAATTACAGACGTACGGGCACTTACATTCGGTTAAAGAATTCTGACTTCCTCATTAACTGTGACCGTATAATTTTAACCTCCCACCTGTCGTATTACATTGTTTCACGAGCTGGGCGACCTAGAATATCGATGATAAGGTTTAACCCACGTACCCAGAGACCCTAGAACTCGTCATATACATGTATGTATATATATATATATATATATATATATATATATATATATATATATATATATATATATATATATATACTATTACACAGTTCCTCGTTGGACGAGTCGGTAGAGTTCTCGGCTAGCACTCTGCTACGCCCGAGTTCGAGTCTCCGGCCAGCCAATGAAGAATTAGAGGAATTTATTTCTGGTGATAGAAATTCATTTCTCGGCATAATGTGGTTCGGATTCTACAATAAGCTGTAGGTCCCGTTGTTAGGCAACCAATTGGTTCTTAGCCACGTAAAATAAGTCTAATGTTTCGGGCCAGCCCTCTCTAGGAGAGCTGTTAATCAGCTCAGTGGTCTGATTAAACTAAGGTGTACTTAACTTATACTATTACACGAAAAAAAGTGCATCTGTGAAATCTGCAGTTAAACATTGGCCAAGGAAAATTTTTGTGGAAGTTCTTCTATAAAAATAACCGATTTTTTAATGAATTTATTAGAGTTTACTGGTCTGGGATGAAAGTGCTAAAGATTTTCGACACACCATTTCAGTGTGCTTCACTTTGAATCCTCGACGCTTTTCCTTCATACTGTCATAAAGAAATCTCTTCATAAATCTCTTC
Source organism: Macrobrachium rosenbergii (assembly GCF_040412425.1). Lineage (NCBI taxonomy): Eukaryota > Metazoa > Arthropoda > Malacostraca > Decapoda > Palaemonidae > Macrobrachium > Macrobrachium rosenbergii. The sequence goes on along the minus strand of NC_089754.1, from coordinate 27,044,579 downwards.
ATATCCACAAATTGATGCAGCTAGTTTATTGCCTCTGAAAGAACTCTTAACTCATTTTTTTTATATTGCAGGTATACATTATACTGTGTTTATTTTCTTCAGGATGCATGTGGCGTGACTTTTGGTACTATTTTTATCTATAGCCACTGAACTCTGACATAACAAACATCTTGTGCTGAAATGGGTTACTATTGACTGTATATATGTATATATATATATATATATATATATATATATATATATATATATATATATATATATATATATATATATATATATATATATATATGTGTATGTATATATGTGTGTTTGTTCACACACACATACATATATATATATATATATTTTTATATTATATACGGTGTGTGTTTGTGTATGACAAGCTTTGGCTCAAATGTTTTCTAATCTCGAAAAATTTATAAATTCATGCTCATGTCTTGGTCTATTCTACCGTACTAAAACTCACTCCTTACATTCTTTTCCTCATTTGTAAATTAATGCTCCCCAGTTTCATGGCTAAACAACTGGCTCTCTTGCATCACAAGCAGTTGAGATTTGGCATGTAGAGACGTGGGAAGAAATAAGGGAGAGAAGAAAGAGGAACTTGACTGGAGAAGGGATGATGAGAAAAGTACAGAAAGTTATGGTGAAAACCACCAAACAAGGACTTCACTCCAGAATCTAAAAATAGCGAGTCGCCTGTTAGAAGAGACTTGGCGATTGATAGAAATAAGGGCGCCAGTCCTTCAACAGTTATGTCTGATTCAGGCATCTACATTGCAAAAAACTGTCATGTTCTATGGCCACGGTGTATGGAAGCAGCTTTTGAACTTGCATCCAGAATAATGTGAACAAATATATAAAAAAATAAATTGTTACACTTCGCTATCTCAGCGTCACTTCAATCGGAGTGGAAGAAAGATGCTTTAAGAACAAAACAGTAATGTAATTAATTGTTAAGGAAACGGCCAGGAGCAACTGAAGACTTGAAATTTAAGACCTCTGCCTAGAGATTGGCAAAGGTCGCATGGGTATTTGTAAACGTAAGTCGAAAAAATAAACTGAAGTTCCTGAGCTACTAGCAAACTTTCATTGGTGCCAAAATGCACTTACGAAACTTGAATTTACAATAAAAAAAAAATCCTGTTCAATCAAGGACTGAGTAAATCGTGAGTTATCCGGACTCGGTGATTGGTGACTCAGCAGTAAAGTTTCCCTGTGCGTGCCAGTCAGATACGCTGAAATGACATTGAGGGGGAGCGGAGGGTCACCGCAGCGTAATACCTGTGTGAAGACAAAAGCAGAGAAAGTGGAAAAGAGGGGGTTATCCTCTTCCTTTGTGAGCATTCCAGAGACAAATGCTTAATCTAGATGGACGTCAGAAGACTGCCCCTGGCACTAGCTAGAAACCTGCCTCCCTGAGCTGTCTCATAGACCGCCAGAGAAACAATCATGTGCATGAGCCAATGGAAGACACCGTCGGCAAAGAATTCAATAAAAAATTCAGGGTCTAAACACACACGGCTTTTCTGACTAGCAAAAAGAATAAAACTTCTCATCAGAAGCGGAATCCGAGAACTTTTTTCTTAACTATTACAAGAAGAGAAAACAAGTGATTAGAGGAAAAGGAGATAAATGACGGAAATTTAGCTGAAGTTTCCTACAGTTGTGGTTGAATCAAAGTAAGACAAGATGAAAAATAAAATACGAGTATTGACGACTATCTAAACTGATGAGCAAACAAAAATATAGAATAAATTCACTGACGAGTAGAAAATCGCGTATTCTATCAATGGTTTGACCTTCGTGAATACAGAACAGTTATCAGAAAAATGTTATGTCTTGTTTTTAAATGTAAATGTTTAATTTTGCATTAATCTACCACCGAAGCTGTTGAGCACTTTTGCCCCTTATCTAGTAAAAGTATCCAAACTCGAAGAAAAAAGGAAAGAACTGAAAGTTCTGAGGGAAAAAAAGGTGATTGAAACAATTGTTTTAACAGCCCAAAGTTTTTGCTCTTGGAAGATGTGACCTTTGTTGCCCTAATTGTCTTTACGAGAAGAGGAAGATCATTGTCAGGGAGATTTAGGAGAAAAATTCAATTTTAGATTCCTGTGGAAAAGAAATAGTGAGATAGGGCTAGGGAACTAGACCGAATGTTTTGAAAGGATTGCGTCTTTTTATAACTATGGTCGTATCTTTTTGCAATTTAGATGTTTCTCGTGATTTGGCTGTAATAAAACAAATCAGTGGAATGTACAGCCAAACTGGTAAATTGATGGTAATCCACGCTAACAAAATTATATACCTGCCCAGGGATAAATTGGTTCTCGCTAGACTACAGACTGTCGTTCCCACGTGCTCCACTTAATTGTAGGAGCACCACCAACCAGATCAACAACTAAGAAGAAAGAAAAACAGGTTTCCATTCTCTCCGTAAAAACGCTAGATTCAGAATTTGTGGCCATCAGTGAATGGCTGGTTTTAGGGGTAATTCAATCAAAGTGGCATTTAGAAAATCAGTCTTCCAAGAGTTTAAAAAAAAATAATGAGTGGGAGGAAATAAATTTGGCTTGGTAATCATGTTGTCGTGAAATTAAAGTATTGTTTAGTATTTTTCCGTAAAAAAAAAAAGCGTCAGAATGTTTTTAGTTTCTGTTAGGGGATCCAAACCCCGCCCCTGCGCCCATAAAAATGGACTTGAATTGCTATTACGTCATATTTACTTGTTGCTTCTTTTTTCTGTCTCTTCAAGCATTCGTTCGCCTGTGTCAGAAATTCTCTCTTGTTTGGTCAGAGTTTTTGTTTGACAAACGTTCAATTTATCTTGGCTTCTTATGGTGAAGATTTTTAGTTGTATGTACATCTATTTCAAAACAGCTTTGACAGATCATAAGGAACCGTTCTTTGGTCACCAAAAGCCAGCTGACGTGTTTTATTTTAGTGTGAATAGTACGATACTTACGTTCGTGCTAATCATCCTGTGAAGGCGCTGCTGACTTCATTCTTGTCTCGTAAATCTGTTGGCGTTTTCTCCTTTCATTTCCTTCTTCCTTGTATTTAATCTTCTTCTTTGTCTTTCATCTTGCTTTCACCTTAAGCGAGGCTCCTATCCAAGTGCTTTTGAAGGAAATGAGGTATTTGTTGCTTTTAAAGATGACATTTCTGCTCGTATATTTCTCTGCTTGCGGAGGCAAATTGCCAATAGTAGTCGTCGCCCCCGAATGAATGAAGACATGCGATCACTAACGACTTGAAACATTGTGAATATTGTCCTTATTCGTCAGGTTCCTTTGCCAGATCCGAATTTATCGTTGGAATCTCTTCATCAGAAAATTTAATATATCTGTGCTAATTGTGAATCAGGTTTATCGCTGTGAAAGTAAAGCTTCGGCATATTTACATAACAATTGTCTCTTCTTTCCAAGAACAGTTGTCGCCTTAGCAGAAAATGATGAATGTTGCTTGTGCTTGTCTGCCAGTGTGAATCAAACTGCAGACTAGGCTATTTTCCAGAAAGATCCGCGTTGAACTCACCAGGTAAATGACAGCTGGCTTTTAGATTGCTTTATTTACCTTGTGGTATAGTTTGATAAGCTTCTTGATGTATGCTTGAAATTGTTTTTTATTTTTTTCGAAACTTGATTTTCCTGTACTGTATCTCTTCTGTTTATCTTCTCTCCATATTTTTTTCAGACTGCATGTTTCATGAGCATTGGAAACAAGCCTAGGTCTAAATTAATGAGTTTATTTCCTTAGATAATTCACTCACATAAATGTTAATGGAATAACAGTCAAGCGTGTTACGTCCCGGAATAATAATATCAGTATTACACGGACGTACAGGAAACGTAATTACAAGGAAAGGTGTAATGCATTCCTTCGCAATGCACTGTAGTGTCATTACGTTGTTCGTGTTTCCTTTCAAACCTTATCAATTGCTTTTAGTGCATGCTTCAACTTATTCTTGTTTACAGGAAATATCCGCACATTCGGAATAATAATTTTACACGAATACTTTTGTGTGTTTGCTGCCTTATTGACATGATGAAACAGTCATTTCGTTGATGATTTATCATTTTTTTGTGTATTCAGTATGTATGAATAAATTGTTGTAAATTTAGTTGGATTAGGTGATCAAAGCTTTGTTTTTGCATCATTTTTAATTTAAACAAGTTCATAATTTGAATCAATATTGATTCCACAAATGTTTTCATATCTCGCAGTATGGATGAATTTTCTCTTGTCTGTAGAACAAAATTGAACGCAATTAGAATAAACAAAAGACGATTTTATCATATAGAACCGATTTGATAATATTCATGAAGGTTGAATACAACTCATTCGTTGGTGATAACTACAACAGATGAATGAGTATTGCATTGGGTTATGCCCGAAGCGGCAAAACGAATATGTACAAGCGTACATGCATTAGAAATAGTATTCTATGACTCGAGAGTGTGTTTACATGTACACATATGCAGACATGCTCGTAAGCGAAGGTTGAAAGTATCCACTGAGGCTTAACTGAAGGAACACTTTACTTACATATAATTAAGGAATTCAGACTTCCTCGTTAACCATCTCCGTATATTCTCAACCTGCTACATATCGTATATCCCATTGTTTCACGTGTTCGGCGTCCTGGAATATCGAGGGTACGGTTTTACCCACGTACCCAGAGACGCTGGACTCGTCTTTGGTTTCCCCACGACAGGTGTGCATATGTGCAGTCTGCAGTTAAATGTTGGCCAAGTAACTTTGTATGGAAGAAGTGGATTGATTTGATGTGCGGTACAAGTGATTCCTAGTTATGACACATAATAAATTCACCCATGTATGCATACACTTTTATAGACTTATTATGCTCGGGTGTATCTTGAAAGTAACTAGTCTTATTTTTCTTTGATTTTATCTCTTTTGATAGAAGGTTATTATTGAAAGGTTATCTTGGATTATTTTAGAGAAATTTCCGTACTTACGAAATGGTTTTGAACGGTAGAATACCGGTGGAGCATGCTAACACTTTGACATATTTATATTCATTTAAATTATGAATTTAATTTTATATAAATATATCAAAGTCTTAGTACGTTCCATCATATGTTAAACCTTCTAAACCATCTTGTAAGTTGATGAACCTTTTGGGAAAATATTTTATATTCGTTCTCTCTCTCTCTCTCTCTCTCTCTCTCTCTCTCTCTCTCTCTCTCTCTCTCTCTCTCTCTCTCGGTGTGTGTTTGTCGGGAGACTCTGGAGGAGGGAAACCTTCCAGGTATTTTATTTACCTATAAATGAAGTTTTCACCAGTATTGTTTACGTCTTTGAGAAATTACTGCTCAAAATACAAACTTTGAAATTATATTAATAAACCTACACACACACATACACCCACCCACCCACCCACCCACACACTCACATACATACATACATATAAGCTCAGAACACAATGGTACTACATTTTGTCTAAAAAGATATATACAGTATATATATATATATATACTATATATATATATATATATATATATATATATATATATATATATATATATATATATATATATATATATACATTACTGTTTTTCATCGCATGAAATTGACGCCAGTTTTATGGCCAGAAATCAGTCAATGAAATGAAACCGAGACCCAGAATTTCAAAGTTACTTTTTATCAAAAGGGAAGAACGATGATGTCAACAGTTCTGTTCCCTTAAATAGGGGAACTCGACTCTCCCAAGGACACAACAGAGAGGAATGCAGGGTTCCGGAATTTGGAGGTCGAGGGGAGAAAGGAGTAATTAAACCGGTTAACTCGAAACTTCAGCTCGTCAGGCCTTCGAATATTTTCCTTGAAACAACCATCGGTTTCAGTTGTTTTTCATTAAGTCGTGACCTGTAGAGTATTATTGGCTCGTCCGTGTGCAGAATCTTAGTTTCATTAAATGAAAACCAGATATCGTATTTCCCCATTGTTATAGATTAGGGTAAATATCATTGTGAATGATACCGCGCTGCACATACATATATAAACATAACATATAGGCTTTATATAATATTTATATATATATATATATATATATATATATATATATATATATATATATATATATATATACTGTATATATCTTTTTAGACAAAATGTAGTACCATTGTGTTCTGAGCTTATATGTATGTATGTATGTGAGTGTGTGTGGTGGGTGGGTGGGTGGGTGTATGTGTGTGTGTAGGTTTATTAATATAATTTCAAAGTTTGTATTTTGAGCACTAATTTCTCAAAGACGTAAACAATACTGGTGAAAACTTCACTATAGGTAAATAAAATACCTGGAAGGTTTCCCTCCTCCAGAGTCTCCCCTACAAACACACAGAGAGAGAGAGAGAGAGAGAGAGAGAGAGAGAGAGAGAGAGAGAGAGAGAGAGAGAGAGAGAGAACGAATAACAATTTCTGGACCGTTACTTTTGAATGAAAACCTTTAGGCTACATCTGCCCTTTACCCTTGTGACCAATTTTGCAAATTTCTTCCCTTCTCATGTGTGTGTGTGTGTGTGTGTGCGTAAGTTTGTTTTTAATGACGGAATCCCGCTAAAATAGCAGGACCCTCTTTCCTGCGGAGAGGGAAAGGGTTACCCTGTCCTCTCCCGGTAGAAGTACCTCCAAGTACGGGAACGATCCCAAACTCAGAGGAATTTTAGGTTTGATTCAGCTGTGTTGTGTATGTGTGTATTTATATATGGATGTGTATAGGTGACAATAGTTGTTGTAATGTTGGTACACTGTGACTTACAAATTTACATACAATCATCTATTGTTAAAATAAATTGGTACATATATATATATATACAATCATCTATTGTTAAAATATATATATATATATATATATATATATATATATATATATATATATATATATATATATATAAATATGTATATATTTATATATATATATATATATATATATATATATATATATATATATATATATATATATATATATATATATATATATATATATTGTGTGTGTGTAATACAGGTCATTGTGTGGTTTGTAAGGAATAAAGTATAAAGAGGAAAGTTCAATGAAGGGTTTTGATTAAACAGATAGGATAGACTAAAAAAAAACCAGATTGATTGACGGGAAGAAAAAGCTGTCAGGCTTTGGACAAGGAACAGCATGTGATGATCAAGTGTTTGTTACAAAATTTTGAATGAGTGAGAGTGTGAGAGCAAAGGGATTAAAGCTGCATGTAGCGTTCATATTTGAAGACGTATCTCCCAGGAAGTAATTAGGTGCGATTAAAAGTTATGATACAAGTCAACCATGCGTTATAATATGCGGTAGCGAGAGTGTCTGATTTGTTGTAAAAGTGGGTGTGACGCAGGTGTGTGTATTGTCTCCTAGGCTGTTTAATTTTTTTTTTTTTTTTTTTGACGGATGCTGTGGTAAGTTGGTGAAAGGACAGGAAATTGAGATGAAAAATTTTGGAATAAATAAGGGCACATGACTGAAATTTGAGTAGCTGATGTTTGCAAACAAAAGTGATAACGAAGAAACACTGTTGAGGATAGTGAATAAAAATTTGGATTATAACAAAAAAGAAGACTAGGAAAAGTTGCTCTTCTTGTTATTTTTAATGTAGGATCCATATCAAGAATTGTTGAGTCAGTCGATTTCTTTTCCTTTAGAGAACGGAACCTAAATTTAACCTTGACTTCATCATATTCTCGGTTTGTACAGTACTAAAGAACAGTGTTACTCTGTGCTTTGTTTTATCTACACAGTACCTCTGTATTTTATTTGGAATAACTTTCAAGCTTCCTACCCGTATCCTTTGTTATTAACTTTTTACTCTCTTTTGCCAGCCAATAATGATTGTATCCTTTTTTTTTAACCATTATCTTAATTTAAGATCGCTTTGTTTCTCTGTACCCATGGATAAACTACATCATATATATATATATATATATATATATATATATATATATATATATATATATATATATATATATATATATATATATATATATATATATATATATATATATATATATATATATATATATATATATATATATATATGCTTATTTTGAAAGTCCACAGTGCCCTTGAGAGTCGCAAATGATTGAGGTGCAAGGACACAAAAGAAAGATGTGAATGAGGTTTGCATGTCTATCAGTACTTTTTTACAAATGATGAGAAAGAGAAGAGGACCGAGTATTGTACCTTGTAGGACACCCTATATTACTGGGGTTGTTTTCGATAGTACTCCTTCGGCTGGTAATCGAAGCATCCAGTTTGGGTAGACATTTTGAAGTCTCAAGTTGTTGTGGTTCATTTTAGAGTTCATGTTTTATATAGGTTTAAGGGCTGAAATTTCTCATTTCATTAAGACTCACTGAAAGTGCGTTTATGATCATAAGCAAAGAGGAGACATTCTTTGAAGCATATCTGTAGGTCTGTAGTAAAATATATGGCCCAAAATGTCAGTAGTTCAAATATACGAGTATATCATCATTTTGTATTAAAGGATCATTACGAAGATTAGATTTATATTGCCGAACAAAACCATCACTTTTGATGTTGCGTTATTAACAATAAAAAGAGCGAGGATGACATAAACATCGAACCCGTGCAGAGTCAAATATCAACTTGCTGAGAAAGTCTTTTTCCATACATACTCTTTCAAGTGACATTTTTGCATGGATGAAAGTTAGGACTTCATTTCATATTTCCCATCATTCTTTCATATTTTGTCAAATAGCAAGGTATTGTCACAAACGTGGCTGGGAATTTAGCAGTACTTGAAATGGAAAAAGACGCCCCCACAAGAATGAAGTCTTGTTTTCTGGACGCACGAGTAGATAACGGAATACGTTCAGAGTATATTTGTAACCACGTAATGTCATTTTTATGAGTGCGCACCGTACACCAGCCTCCACCATGTAAAGTCACTTTTAAGAGCGTATAGCTTTACGCCGGCCTCCTGAATAGAGTAGGCATAGTTGATCGCATAACCAGATGATATCAGTGACAGAACCGGGAAGTGAAAAACAATGGAAGATCACATACACAACGACAACAGTGACAGTAGCGACTGTTTTTTTCTTCCCTCTTCGTTCTAGTACCCTGAGACATTGTTTTAGGTAGTAGTCCCATTGATGGTGAAGGGCTCCTCCTCCTTTATCGACAACTACGCTATGGAGAAGTGGTTGTGCTTGGCTAGCTCACATGACCTGTCTCGGTATTTGTGTTATTTGCCAATTTCTAGTAGGCCTTCTAAGTTATTTCGTGATACCAATGAGGTCTGGCATAAATAATCGTGTGTTTAAGTACACCAGACGGAATTTTATTACATAACCAGGGAGTCCTATACATCAGGTACAGCGTCACCAGTGTCAATACAAAATACCGTAAAGCACTTGTGCAGATCCTATTGTCACACCACTCGGTATCGTGTGCTGAAACTTACATGCATGCATGGGAAGCTGAATCGAGAATAAGGGTATAATTAATTATGTTATAAACCTGTCTCACATATCTTAAAATTGTAGCCAAGCAAATGAAGTTATCAGCATACACCTGCTCTCTCTTACCTTTCTGTGTTCGTGTTAATGTTCATTTATGATACTGAAATGAAGATATTTGACAGCATTGTTTAAGCGGATGGCGCACGAAAATCTACTGAAATAACGAAGTTAGACAATTGTACGGAACATCTGTCTTCCAAGCCCAGAATATCTCTCTCTCTCTCTCTCTCTCTCTCTCTCTCTCTCTCTCTCTCTCTCTCTCTTTGTTACTGATATTGTAATCTCAAGCCCGGTAAAGATACTTAATAACTAACACAAATGAAGTAAATTATACTGTACAGGGGAAGCTTTATAAAACTTTCAGCCGTAAAATAGGAAAATATTACAGGTAAATTCGATGCTCAAAAGATCAGGAATCTCCTTTATATTGTTGCTACAGTAGTATCTATTTCAGATCATGTTTCCCTGTTCAAGGCGTTCTTGCTTTCTCGTACCTGTTGAAAGTGCTTGAAGGAATCCCTGATTTACAGTAGTATTTTCTAGAAAGTCACTTTCTCTTTTCGTTTTCCTTTTAGGCTTCCGAGGAAGAGTGCTCATTGTACTTGTAATTACTTCTTCACATAAATCCTTATATACATTATATATATATATATATATATATATATATATATATATATATATATATATATATATATATATATATATATATATATATATATATATATATAGAGAGAGAGAGAGAGAGAGAGAGAGAGAGAGAGAGAGAGAGTAGTTGTAGACTTACTCCTTTTCAACATCGATGTTTTCATTCTTACTCCGGAAGTTGTAAAAATAAAAGACAAGAAGTTCATGGATTTTATTTCCTAATATTTAAATGAAATCCTGCCAGACTTTATTATCATACTGGAAACATGTCGTGTCTGTCTTCATGAACAAACGAGTATTTCCTCCATTTTGGTCTCGAAGTGACTGACTTCATTACGTGATGAGAGTTCGCTGAATATTGACCTTTCTCTTTCTTATTAAACTGGCAGTTCGTTTTTACAATGTGCCCGTTGTCTGGCAAGTGTTACCGAATTCATTTAAGAAAAATTGTCATTAGGAGGCATAAAATGATGTCGATCATTTTGTATTGTAGTCATTGTTGCCATTTTGGAAACAATTTCTGGTGTTTTATTTTAGTGATTCAGGTTTACTTCTTCTTTTTAGTCTTATTATTATTCTTTATTCTGGGGGTGCCAGCGATGGGGGCGGGGAAATAACACAGTAGGTTTCTAAGCTCATTTAATCCCAAAGAGGTGAGGTTACTGGCTTCCTGCCTCCTCTGATGTCCAATTGGGAATTATATGCCAGCGGCACCTGGCGATTAATGGTGGTGCCCATCCATGTATGACCAGGTCTAGCTTTGCCTAACGTTGCTGATCGAAAGACCAGCAGAGAAATGATCGTACCACTGCCATACCATCAGTTTAACATCATTTGCGTTGCTGCCCACCTTAACTTAACTTTTCAGTTGAACAGTTTATGTTGTTGTGGTTATTGTTATTGTAAATGGCAAAGTAATTTTCCTTGGGGTTTCTGAAAATGGATGAACTGGGGCGACAACTATTGAAAAACTGTAATGGGTTATTTTCGCGAAGGAGCAGATAGACCGACTTATTGCCATATTCTTGCGTGTATGAACCTAATGCCTCTGTGCTATGCATAGACTTGAAGTTTCTTTTTTGTCAAGAATGATATTTCTCACGATATCGAAAGTTGGGTCGACGGTTGTATTGGAAAATTCATATTGAATAAGTTTGAGGAAAAATATTTCGGTTTACAAGTTATCTTTAATTACCCCTGTATGATTATTTTAAGTTAGATTTAAGCAAGTGGCTACATGAAATAAAATAAAAAGAAAAAATGAGAATGAATTTTTAGAGTCGTCATTACTCATCTACTTTCCAAAATTACTTCATTTGTTCCTCAGCATTGATTTTCATATGGGTTGCACATGAAGGATTAGTTGAACAGAGTAAGTGCCTCTCTCTCTCTCTCTCTCTCTCTCTCTCTCTCTCTCTCTCTCTCTCTCTCTCTCTCTCTCTCATTATCAGTGAGCGTAAATATTAGTGTCTACTGAATATTTTTACAAGTCCCAACTTTTCTTTTCCATCAATCACCTCTCCTCTCCCAGTGGCCCTCCCATGTTTTACCCCCTTCCCCTTCCCCCCCTTCCCCTTCCCCCTCCATCCTGCTCCGCTTCCTTTCTCGGCATAAATACAGGTGAGACTGACACCTGATATTTAAAGGTATGTCCTGCCTTTTCCACATCCTTCTTTCTTTCAGGTCTGTGAATCATTCCTCCTCCTCCTCCTCCTCCTCCTCCTCCTCCCATCTTTCTTCATGCCTTTCAGTTCTTTAGTGGCAGGTCTCCGGAGACTCCCCGGCGACTAGGCCTATGTTGAAACACGCCCTTAGGCTTTGGAGCTAAGGTTATGTAAAGACCTGGTAGGTGCGGCCGGGAATGTCATCCATATGTGTTCGTGCGAGGCCGCATTCGACCAGAGAGCTATTTCTATGGGTCAGATCACGTACAGGAAGTCCTGGGAAAAAGGAAAAGAAGGAAAGTGTTAGGAATTAAAGTTGAATGGGATTTTGAGATCTGCTCGCGACATCGAAGCAAATGCAAAATGGATTATCAGTGGAACATTTATAATAAGCCTTGATGTGGTGAGAACGAACGAACGTTCATTCATTTCGTTTAGAAGAGAAGCCATTTAGCCTACTTTTGCTCTTTTCTGCCTCTGATGAAATGAAACGTGTAATAAGTCCTAAACCAAATTTTGCAAAGACCATCCTGTAAGGATGAAACGCATTAATGGAAGAATCTTGGAGGAAATGGTAAACATTTAAACAATAATTTCTCAGGTCATATTGATACGTGCGGCTCAGACTCGCCTTCCCAAAAGGACAGGCTGGTTGCCGTTCGCCCTGCCACAGAAATGATGCAAAGACGGGCAACATTCAGCTCATTGGATGAGAAACCCCATGATTTTCATGGTGGAAAGTGGTACTCCGACGCGATTTGACAATTGGAAAGATTTTCATGGAAAATTTTCCATAGAAATTGGTCGCAGTATTAATTAGCATAACTAGAAGAAAAATTATAATGCCCAACAATGTTATTGCAGGAGCCAGTGAATTGAATACATACTCTTTGATCGAAAATGACTAGACAACAATAAAGTTATATGATGAAGTCCCTCCCCCTCCCCCTACCCCGTCTTTAGTCCTCTCCCATCACCTGGCAATTCATCACCTCGGATGAAAAGAGCCTTCAAGGACAGGGGCTATCCGACTCCAATCTAAGGGAAGGTACTGAACTTAATTATAACCAAAGGCTTGGGAACTTTATATTCATATTTTATGGAGTCAACAAGGCATTCAAAAATATTCATGTCTTTCGCAGGATAATCCCAAATACTAACTGCATAACTTTATTTTTCTCAGAAAGTAACATTTCTATGACTTGCCTCACATTTTTGATCAACTTATACTTGCTTGCTGTACTCGTGTTGAATATTCAACAGATATATTGTCCATGCAGTCGACAGCTAGGTAATGAGAGTTTTGCTGATTAAGTTTTTTTCGTTACTCCTTTAATAATTATGAATTTATTTAAACATTAGATTTCCAGGTTTGACTACTCTCATCGTTTCTTTCCTCTGGTGTGATGCTTAATTTTGTTATTGACTTTGGAAGGAAATATATTTTTCATATTCTTGCTATCCTTATCATCATGAAATGAACAAGGGATTACTATTAAGTGACCTTTCCTCCAAGAAAAGGCAGTCATCAGAGAAATTGAACATTTTATTACAAATTAAATTCCGCTGAAACAGGAATCGTCCTTAATGAAACATGTTCACGCGAGGGTTTAGTATTATCATTATTACTGAATTTTGTTCTTTACACATTAGTGTACAACTTATAACTGTTTTATACAGCACACCAGCATTGGCAAGTATTGGAACGTCTTGCTATCTCAGCCACTGGCATTAATTTGATGTGTTTCGTGAATGGAAAAGACTGTGTATTATACTTTTGTCAACTGTAGTTATTCACAGTAAATTAATGGAAAGCTGATACAGATTTTTAGCATTTATCTCTATTGGTTTATCAAAGCCAGATTGCAAAAATGAGAAAGCGTGTGGATGAGGTTAAATTTTACCATTTTTAAATTTCTCACATAACTGTTTGAAAACAAACACATCCTCTTCCTTTTGTTAGCCCACTTTATTCTTTCCCTATCAGTCCTAAAGGGAAAGAGCTGTGTGTGGTGTACATGACCAATAAGAAGCCTGATAGAATCCATTGGAATACTATGTGAAAGATGCCGGGAATGTATGGTATAGATAATCTGCTGAGAGCAATAAAAAGTTTTTAGCAACGGAGGTGACGCGTGATGTGTTAGTTTGTTTGCAACAGAGTGGCTGGTTTTTGTGTAAAAATGAAGCCGGAACAATTGTGGGTGTATTGTCTCCACCTCTACGGATGGCATGATGTGAGGAGTCAAAAAGGACAGTAATAGGATAAGTTGGTTTTCCAATGGAGTGTTGATTACGTTGCGGATGATATGTAATAATTAATAATAGTAAAAAGAAACAGCAGAAGGTGGTGGAGAGGTTTCAGTGTTTACAAGAGTGAGGCTGTAATAGTAAAAAAAAAAAAAAAAAAAGCCAAGAGATGGAATGACAAATGTTGATATGGCCAGTGAAAAAATTAAGCCTGTAGATTTGTAAAAGTACTTTGGGAGTGAATATTTCAGATAACGGTAGGAAAAGAGAAGAGATGAGTCGCAGAGTATTTGAACCAAAGATGGTAGCAGGGTGTGTGCAAACGACTGGGATGAAACCTGGAATACCTACGGAAGCCAAGGTAGGAATATATGAGGGGATTGTCGAGCCTACTCTCTTCTTTGTTGAATGTGACTGGAAGAAAAATGTGCAGGCAGTAGAAGTGAATTGCTTATATATATAAGTCGTAAACCTAGCACGAGAAGTGAAAGCATGAGAATTACAGGTATGCAGGAGTGGTGAACAGGGTTGCTTAAGTGGAAAGATGGATCAGAAAGTTTTGAGATAGGTCGGTCATGTGAAAGAATGGATGATAAGTTGGTGAAAAAAGTTACGGTGTGGAAGTGTTGGGGGCAGAAGGGAAAGCCTAGGAATGGCTGGATAGGTAGTGTGAAGGAGGTATTAGACAGAAAGGTTCTTTACTTACAGGAAGTAAGAGAGTATGTGCAGCTTAGTGATGAAAGCCTCAGCTTATGATAGGGGTTCGACATGCTCCTGATAAGCCTCCTTTATAAATGTAAGAAAGGAAAGAAGAGGTTGGTGTTGTAAAAGTTTACTTAACAGGGGTATCCACGGTTCAGCTGTGAGTGTGAATGTGGAGTGATTATTTAGTCTTTTTGGGAGCCCCTCCCCCATGTTAAAGGAAACAGTATCTATATGATTGTTATACAGACATAAATCATGGTATGGGCATTGAACTACATCCAAAAGATTTTCGGTTTAAGAATAAGACTTTCAAAAGAATAGCAGGAGTCAAATGGCAGGATAGAGTTAGAAATGATAAGCATAAGGGGGAATGACAGGAGTGCTATATGTAGATGAGATAATGATGAATGAGAGATGGAGATAGATTAGGCGTGCCCTTTGCACAACCTCAGGGAGAATAATCCTTGATAGTGCAGGCTAGGCTTTTATGGGCACCAGAATAGTTGGAAGACCCAGACTTACTTGGATGAGAACTGTGAGACAGGAGGCTTGTGATGAGTGGAGCGACATGAATGGTGGAATTTCACGTGTGCTCTTTGCATCATCTGGGTTGGAGGCGAGAATGACGGTGGAGTAACGGAAATGGTGCATAACTATAATAGTTTCATTATTTTGAGACAAAAGGGAAAATGGAAGGAAGCATGAGCCCTGTTCTCTTGTTTCCTTTCATTGTTTTTGTCCCAAAATAACAAAGCGTAGGGATTGAATTGTCCAAAGGATCCTTACGGCAGAAACAAAAGGGATTAGTTGTATTTAAGAAAGGCAGTGTTGGGATTCCGAAGAGAATTAGACCAATGATAATGGAGGAATGATTCATTAATATATAAAGGTTTATTTCGAGGTAAAACAGACTAGTCAGCTTGAGGTCAAACTTGAATCCAAGAATTTTGAGAAATTAGGAAAAGTTGCGTGTGATGACCATACCCGTTAAATCTGCAGTAAGGCAATCCGTCAAAAATATTTTCCTAGATTTTACAAGCTGTCAGCTTACGGGGAAATTGCCATACCCCTGCTTGACTAGAAAAGCCTTATAGAAAATTTGAATGGTGTCAGTTCATAATTAGAGTTATAAATCATTAATTCATAATTAGAGTTATGAATTAATTTTGTATGAACACTACGTGATAGCAGGTTGTTTAACTGCAAAATAATAACGATTTACCTGCAAAATGTATGTGTGCAGCTTGACAGTAATGAGGGTGATAAACAACCGAAGCCCAGATGAACTGGTGCGAATTTTTATTCATTATTTCTGGTTTAGAGTTTGTAAGTGGTTGCTTATTAACCGTCAGCTGACATCGAAATGGATTAAGGTTCCTAAGTGACTATCAGTATATAAATACATTATGTTTGAGATTGTATAATTCACGGTCTTTCTGTTTATCCTGAATAGCTGGCTAACGTTGATGTATTTCCTGACATCCCCAGATATGCGCATATTCCTGTTATCATCATTATGTCATGGAGGGGAAGTAGGGTGTCAGTGTTCAAAGGATCTGTAGAAAATTGCAATAAGAGAAAGGTAAGGGCGTCACCCCTTCCTGGAATGAGAATGTTCCAAATGGGGCCTTTACCTGTAGTTACAACAGAGGACGTTAAGTGCTTAACTTTTTATCCCTCAGAGAACTGCCTCAGGGTTGGTCGGAGAATTAATGCTGTGGATAAGTCATTAGAGGACAGCAGCTGCAAAAGATTCTTTTAAAAATATTAAACTCAAACCAGGGAATACCCGCCTACTCTTTACTGAGGAGGGTGCACATGGATCTAATGGAACACTGAACCCCTTTTATTGAGCAACAGTTTTAGATTCTCAAAGCGAAATGAGAGGAAAAGAAGGTAGAGGAACACAAAATAAGTGGGAAAGTGTAATGTGGAGGAAGACCAGGAGTAATTTGTTGAGAACCATTAGAAGTTTAGATGATGAAAGAGAAGTTAGTGTCAGAATGTACAAGGGAAGAATGAATGATATACATCAAAGTGAGCCTCAGAGAAGCAAGAGTTTTTTTCACGTTTTCATATAGAGAGTAAAGACAAAAGTCAAGGAAAGGGGAATTTAGGTTCAAGTTTCTCTGACCAGAAGATGAGTTGTGATTGGAGTGTATAATGGTTAAAGTTTTGTAGATGAGTTAATAACTGCTGAAGACAGTAAAGAGAAGCCATAGAGACTGGTAAAAAAACAAAGTCTTTCAAGGGTGTGATTTACTGATTTGTTTCTGTTATAAAGGTGTAGCAATAAATAGATGGTAGAAGAATGAAACTGGTTTATTCACATAGGTGTATGGGTGCAAATAAAGATAAGGTAAGATAACAGAAAATTTGATTGACAGAATTTGCGAAGGAAGGAAGGTAGGCTGATCTCTGCAGATTTTAGGAAGAGAAGAGGAGTCCCTATGGAAGCAGAAGTTGCGATGAAAGAAACGCTAACAAAACTCTTCTGTGTTGAAGTGAAGCATTGATTTGTTGTACTACGTGTGGAGTAACACGTATTGGAATAGTAAGAATTTGACAAAGAGATGGATCAGAACTGGACCTGGTTTGGGCACGGGGAGAGAAAAGGTTATAGGTTAACGAAAAGTGTATATATGAGGTGGCTGATGTTGCAGAAGCTTTTTGCTAAGGGTTCATTCTTAATTACCCAGTTAATGGTACAGTGACTTGTTTGGTTTGACTCTGGAGCCATCCTCGGTTACAAAAGCAATTTTTTAACGATAATAAATGATTAAAATGTGTTCGTTTTGTTCCTATTTCTTGATGTGTCTAAGTTTAATGGTGTTACAGTTTTCAAGTTCTTGGTTTGCGGTATTGTAAGTAAAATTTAATTGTAAAGTAATATTAAATATATGGCTAGATGTGCCTCTAATTATAAATGGAAAGGTATTAAAACCTCATTAAAATGCATGTTTTTATATGTAAGCCAGATGGGCATGAGCAATTTGGTCACATATGTGCATATGTACACACACAAACAATACCGTAATTAATTTCATAGGTGTATAATTGTTTGCACAATTTAAACGTGTACTGAAAGAAGTAAGTGAATTTAAATACGAAACTTTTATTGTTCAAATAAGAATAAAAATGTTTTTTATGTATATATATATATATATATATATATATATATATATATATATATATATATATATATATATATATATATATATATATATATATATATATATATATATATATATATATATATATATATATATTGTGTGTGTGTTGTGCGCTTTATATATATATATATATATATATATATATATATATATATATATATATATATATATATATATATATATATATATATATATATATATATATATATATATATTGAAAATAACTAATTGGAAAGGAAATTACTTTTATTTTAATTAATGAATGTTTTCTTTAATCTGTCTTGCAGGTAAGGGACGTTTCTTCGCGTTCTCCTGTCAGGTCAGTAGAAGGTTGTGGATAGCAAGTAGACCTATTTGCTGCTGAGTCACTCCGTCTGATGTGACGAGAGAGGCCTATCATCGTCACAAGTTTTAGAATGCAAGCGTAAGCATTTGCACAATTAAGTTCTTTCAGGTCCCCTGTAGTTGCTACTCGGCACCAAGGTGCATACACAAAGTCAGTCTTACGGCGGCAGTGCCGGCAAATGTAAACAAATTCACATATGATTTTCACCCAAACAAATAGAGTCCCTCGACCACTGTCTATCGAATGTTTAGGAATGCCAGGATGCCTTAGTATAATGCAAGAGATTGCAAACGCGTTCGAGTGTTGAACTTAGCACAGTCGTCTTTCATTAACCACCGCCGATAAATTGGAAGAACAAAAGTTTGTTGTTTTGCCGTCAATTGATATTTGCTTGAATTTAGTTAGTCGCCTTTTCATTATTAATCCACAATATTAACACCATAAAATAACCAGCTGAACCCGATGTAGAGAGAGAGAGAGAGAGAGAGAGAGAGAGAGAGAGAGAGAGAGAGAGAGAGAGAGAGAGAGCTGCTTCCATCGAGGAAATTGTCAAAGCCGGAGTTTCCTGGCTGTAGTTGGGAAGGGTTGGCAGCCCTGCACGCCTCAGGGAACGTGTGACCTTGGCATTGAATCTAGTTGGAGGTGCCAGTGAGCTTGATATCTTGGACTCCACCTCCTATCCCTTCCCTTTTTCCTTCTCTCCCGTCTATTGCTCCTTCCTTCTTTTCTCCCCTTGTTGTCCATCATACTGATTTTCTTTTTTATGTATATTAACCAGGAAATATAACCCGTTCAATGATGGTGATTGTTTTTTGCAACGACAGTCAAACGTCGAAATACTGAGTCACAAGCAAGAATGTTGCATGGCGTTCGGAGGTTCTTCTAAGCGTAAGAACATGTGGCGGGGAATCTTACATGGAAGCGGCGTTGCCACGTTTCATCCTTAAGCACATGGTGTGAGGGAGTAGAGAGGAGGGTAGCAAAAATATAAAATTCGGTTATTGATACAGGTAAATGATATCTCATGACGGTACAGTTGTTTTTTGCCGAAAAGAAAACAGTCATCATCTTCGTTACGTGACCCTAATTTAAGCAGGTCAGTCTACATTATTGCACTCGGCAGGAAACTGGAAATCCCGGGTTAAATCAAGAACCAGAAGTAAGGCAGTCGCTGTGTAACTGTATGAAAAAATGTTCCCTAGATTTTCGGGCAACAGAACTGCGATAAGAAACATTCTGCTCTGTATCGATTGCAACGAGTACTTTCTCTGTGGTGGGAAGGGGTTCGTGTGTATGCGGAGAGCGAGAGCAAAGTTACCGATCCATTGAGTCGACTTACAGCCCTGCTGGCCCAATCAATTGTTGCCCACGCACGTGCACACAAACGTACATACACATACACATCACACGCAAGCCTTTTCAAGTTCAATAGCGTAAGACTTTTTCCCCCTTCCTACATCACTGAAGGGGTTATGCCCAGATGGGCTCTGGTTCTGCCATTGTCATGTCAGTATTAATGGTAAAAAAAATGTTTTTTTATCAACGGTATTACTGAATAAATCCTATGATAATGATGTCTTGGCAGTGGGAAGTACATAATCAAAATGCCAGAATAAATTCGAGGAGAAACTTTTTAAAAATTATTTATCTATGAATGTGTATTTGGATTAGAGCTAAATAACCTGTAAGCTGGTAACGTTGTTTATCAGTGAATCGATGCCATGTTCGTTGACATGGTTTTTTTACTCAGTGATCCCTTTTTCGTCTGCGTACGCGAGGTCGTCTGTGGGAATTACATTAAAAAACTAAAGGGCATTTCTTTACAAAAAGAAAAGAAAAAAAAACTGGTAAATAGATGTGCGTTGTGATGAATCACTCATTATTTGGGCTGGAGTTTTGTCTGGGACGAGAGAGCCCTCCACCAGTAACCGACTTTAAAAAGTACAAGTTCTTTCATAGGTTGAATCACAGTTGCCAACAGAACTGACTTGTGATTGTGCGTGTGTGTGTGTGTGTGTGTGTGTGTGTGTGTTAGAGAGGGAGGGAGAGAGAGTGTGTATGTGTTGGTAGGGGTAGGGGAAAGGCTGTCTTTAAATAGCAATGGAAGAGTTATTCCCATGATCCGACGGAGAGACCATGTGTTTTCATAGCGAGGTATGAGGCGATATAGGAATGCTGGAAGCTCGAATGAGAAAAGTGTTACTTCCTAGTGAAGGAGAATGAGGAGGACCAGCGGGGGCCGGATGGAAAGGGGTTTGGGAGGCACAGAGTGGAAACGTGGTAGGGAGTGAGACAATAATGATGAGAAAGTGGAGGGGGCTCTCACGAGAGAGGGAGTGGCAAAGAGAACGAATGCTTTTGTGGTAGGAAGGTGTTGCATAGAAGGCGGACGCAGGTAAAGGAAATGATGGCAGTAGTTCTGATATCACTATCTGCATTTTTGTTGCCTTTTGCCTGTATTATAATCTTGTTTTTATTAATAATAATTTTTAAAAGGTAAACATTTTTTGCTTCATTAACTGCATCGTATGTATGATCAGATGTATCAGACTAAATGAAGGTAATTTGCAGCGTGTATATGTAGCATTAAACAGGTGTTATGACATAATACAGTGGGTGGGGAATCCGAGAATGAAGTATCAACAGAATGAAACTTCCGGAACTGATCTAGATGAAGGCAACGTTCTCTCTACTAAACAGGCAGTATGTTCTGTACTCAAAGCAATGCGTCATTGTGTAAAAACTGTGTGGTTGTGTAAGTGTGTGTATGTGCGTGTGCTCGCGCGCAAGTTGCAAGTACATGGATGTACAAAGCTCCGAGCTTTTGTGTATATTATTCAGATATGCAGGTGACCACTCGTTGCTTTAATATTTAGTATACTGTCATTGTCAACTTTCTCGACACTGCAAACCATCTCGATAAAAAAGAAAACTAACGTTTTTCCAACTATTGTTGTAAACATTCGGACTCGGTAGAACAGATTTCCTAAGCAGCATTGCGATATTGTACCATGCTTTCGGAATGTATTCCATCACGGTTCTTTGAAAAATTTGCCGATGAACTGATTCCGGGCCTTATTCTTTCCTCTGCATAATTCAATTTCTGCCCCACTGTAGTGACTGCAGCAATCTTTCAAGCTACACACCTTTTGCTTAGAATACTGCAAATTGCCAATTTTATTTTTAAATTTCTGGTAACCTCTGCTTTACTAAAGTGTTTCTCCTTTTCTATTGGCCTTTGATTTTAACTCACTTCTTGGGGATCACCATTGCAGGTTCTGCAGTGCAACATGTACATCCTTCCTTATTGAACCTTACTGTCTCTCATATGTTTCTGTTAGCGAAATCTCTTGTTGATGATTTTACTTCTAAAAAATTTTCTAGAGATTCTTACCTAAGAATGTTATGTCTGTTCTTGAGATTACAACTTAAATCCATTTCATAATTCTAGCAGTTTTCCTCTGTTCACTTACCTACAGTATCTTGCTTTTTATCACGGATTGTGTAAGTCTGCCATATTCTCATATACAGTATACACATATTTGCATAATAGTAAGAAACTCTAACATCTTTGTTTGTCTATGCTGTGATCTTTGTTAGTTAAATCACCTTCTAAGTCAGTCACCTTTGGTCTTTGATGCATATTGGGGAGGGGATCATCGATTGAGTCAAGTTCTTTGCCTCTGCAACCAAACCAGTTCTGCTAATATGTTTACTAAGAATTAAACTCGTCCCCTCTTCTCCATCAGCATTTTGATGCTCAGTTGACTATAAAACCATGGCGACCTCACATCATTACAATAACTTTGTCTGTTCTTCTATCTGCCCTTGGATTCTGTATTGGTGTGATCGATGCTCATCTTGAGCGTTAATATCATATTTGAAGTACTTCCGTATTGCGCTTTCACTTAAGAGGTGTGAATCGTCTAAACTACATCACTACTCTAATCACAAATCAAGACTTATTCATTCTTCCGCAAGGTGGCCTTATTATCTTTTAGCTACAGGTATTATTATGGCCACTGTTCCTTGGAGCTGAAGGAGAACGTAACATCTCTCAAAAGCCACAGAACTTCCTCCAGACCGAGTGCACTTTCTCACACTTACTGGTGTGGGGTTATGGCTCGGTTATTGTGTTCTTTCATTCCTTATCAAGTTGTAGAACTCTCATTTTTTTTATTCCCTGTGATTTCTATAACCTTTGTCCTTGTACGGATGCTTGGCCCTCCTTAGCTGTTAGGCTGTACAGCTTTCTTACCCCTCTTTTTAATTTTTTTTTTCTCAAATTATTAGGAGATGGTAGTCAAGTTTTCTTCCAGTGAGACAGCAAATCATTCAGATAGAACAGTGCAGTTTTATCATCATATTTTTATTTATCATCCTGGTGAGATAGAACTGTGCCCTCTATGTAATATTCCAAAAACACGTGGTTTGATGGCACAGGTTTCTCCAAGTACTACTGAAGGCATTCATATTGGAAAAGCGCATTTTCTTTACGTATCATTACTAATCTTTGTCCTAGGATGGTAATATCTTAGCGTAATAATGTTCTCGCTGCTAACCTTTCCGATAGAATTGTGGACCTGACTGAAAAGTATCTTAACATAAAATTTTCATTGTTCTTGTTTAGCTATCAACTACTTGAGTGAAATATTAACTATCCTGAAAGGATGTACAGCTGTATCTCAGTATCATTGTGAATAATTTCGATCAACGAAACGGAGGCTACCAGTTCCCCCTCGTATGTTTAAACTGTCAATTTTATTCCGGACGTAGTGTGATAGTGGCATAAAGACTCTATTTTGCTGTACTGAGATTACAAGAATCCGCTCTTTAAACGATTCGTGTTCTTCCGTGGTTCGTAGCTACTGTTCAGCATGCACAGTAGCTTTGCTCAGTCACGAAAAGACACTGTAATTTCAGATGCCTGTTTCCTCTCTTCTTGTTCATTTGATTCACTGGTT
The DNA here is from genome assembly GCF_040412425.1 of Macrobrachium rosenbergii. Classification (NCBI taxonomy): domain Eukaryota; kingdom Metazoa; phylum Arthropoda; class Malacostraca; order Decapoda; family Palaemonidae; genus Macrobrachium; species Macrobrachium rosenbergii. Next base: position 27,021,307 of record NC_089754.1, on the reverse strand, counting down.
CTTCTTCAGGTAAAATTCATTTCGGCAGAAATGGATTTTATTCGGCAAGGGATGGCGTTACCTTAGCAGCGGCAGTTAATTGCTACAGTGATTCATTCGGTCATGTTTTCCTCTCGTTGGAAGCTCTACAAGACTGACTCATCTACTTCTTCCGAACTATTATTCATTCATTCTCTTTCGCAAGAAGCACCGTACAGATTGTCTTATGTATTCTGTTATAACGCGCACATTGTTTTTCCTCTTATCAGTGCTGTTTCTTCAGTATCATTGCGTCTACAAACTAAGCATATCTATTTATTGTGACTGCACATACAATTAAAAGAATAAAAACGAATATTGAGCTTGTTACATCAGGAGAAAGTGTTGTACCTCTGAAAATTAGTTAAGAAACATTGAAAAATTAAATAAAGAAGAAAGTAGACGAATTTTTAATGATTCCACGAGATTTTTGTAACTGAAGACGCAGCAAATAGTGACACCGAAAGAAAAGATCTTTCTTAATCTAGAAGAAAAGAAAAGAAAAGGAATTTATAGAAAATAATTGGTATTACTTTGCGTACTAAGAAAATGGATTAACAAAGTGTGTCTGATGAAGTCAAGTGCAAATGATTAACTAATTATAGTTGTTCTACACTTCAAGACAGAGAATATAAAACAAATAACTGCACGAAAACAAGAGAGAGAGAGAGAGAGAGAGAGAGAGAGAGAGAGAGAGAGAGAGAGAGAGAGAGAGAGAGAGAGGCCTTCATTTTAAGGAAACTTGACTTCTGACGGAACTAAAACCTCACTTTGAAAGAAACCTCATTCATCAAAGAGGAACGAATGCAATATTGAAAGAGCACCGCCCACTATTACAACAGCGAGCCAGGCAGAAGAAAACGGAGACGAAGAATTGAGTCTAGGGTCTGGAACCCTTTTTTTTTTCTTTCTTTCTTTTCTTTTCTTTTTTCCTTTCTTACCTTGTCCATCCCCTCCCCTCCCTCTCCCTCTCCCCGACCTCAGTCATGAGAACGCTTCCCCTCGCCCCCGTCCCCTCCTCCTTCCCAAAGGCAAGCCTCCCTTTTCCTGGACCACTAACTTCGAACATGTGTCCAGGTCACCCTCCTCCAGTCCCTTCTTCATTCCAGACATTTGCGCCAGAACAGAACGCTCCGAGTTTTAATAATAATCCACAAGGAGACTGTGGCGTGTTGCAGCTCTTCCGCCACGCAGCAGATATGTTTCGATCATGCAACAGTACTTCTAACTTCTAGAACTGGAGAACCTAAGAATTTTCTTTTCTTGGGTTTATTTGACAGTACTGATTTTGTCCTGATGATGGCGGTGAAGCTTATTTCGACAGCCTTAGGCGAAATGTTCTCAACCAGTTTCAGTGAACCCTTTCATAATATCGACAAATGAAAGCCGGTATTTCCTGAGGACTTTTGCTCAAGGAAATGCCACGAGGGGTAATGAAGATACACATTTCAAGGGCTGTTTCAAATGCAGATGTCACATGAGAAGAAGACGGAGCCGCGAAATAACAGCGGAAGACCCCCCACCCTGTTGATTTTGGAGAGAATGTGTAGGGAGTGGGTGACCAAAGGAAGACCCTGAAATGTTCACATGCCTGGATATTAGCTAAATGCAGAGAATGAAACCGCAATTAGTTCTAAAATTTTTATTGTAGGATATATATATATATATATATATATATATATATATATATATATATATATATATATATATATATATATATATATATATATATATATATATATATATATATATACACATATATATATATATATAACACACACACTCACACACAAAGTCTCCTGACAAAAGGATATCAATAAAACTGACCATCTTTTCTCTGGAACGTGATTTGAACACTACCAAAACCTTTAGTTCTATCTATCCTAAGAAGGAATGTCTAAATTTATAAAAGTGATGAACATTGGTTAGACGACGTATGCAGAATAGTGTGTTGTGATAAACGCGCCAAGTTCAGCATGTAGTGATGTAATTGCTCCCAATTACTGTAGATGACGCGAACTTTGCTAAAAGTCTTCGTTGCGTAAAAAGAGTTAAAATGTTGAGTAACAATTTGGAAAACGAACTTAGAGGGAAAAAAAATTTCCGCCTCGCTTTTGTTGGGCCAAATTAAAATCCTCCAGCGTTGCCTCTATTAGAAGCTCGAGTTAACATTAGGCTAGCTAAAACTAAAACGAACGAACGAAATGATGATGGGGAAAGCGGTAGCTAAGTATGCAGTCAAAAAAGTTAATTACAGGGACACTGAGGCTAAACCATCTTCAGTTGACAATCCTTTCCTAATGTATCTTGTCTTGATCTAGTTTTAACCAGATTTGCTTTTTATTCAAGGTCAATTTAAAATATCTACTGAAACTTAGGTTGTAAGGATGGAGAAGATCGAAGCTGGGTGTTGCAGTTGTTCTTTAAATATCTTTCTAGGGTACGTTCTCCTAAATCCAATGCATTTTGTTTTTATTTTCTTTACGATGTTTTCACATAACCAGAAATGCTTGATATCTGTACCTGTTCCAAAGAATATTGAAAGTCCCTGTTATAGCACTCGCTGACCAGTCCCTATCATTCAGTAGTTTTCTCACGTTGTTGAAAACTTTATCTTTAAGCTTATGTTTTCATTAACTAACTTTAGACTTTTGCTTCCGAATGTCGACGATACCTACAAAAAAATCGAAGATTAAACTAGTTATGTCCAAGAACCCAATCAGTGGATGGGTCCAGAGTTAAAAACATTGCCCTTCACTTAATCTCATTCACACTTTTTAAGGGACTACAGTGGATTGTTGTTGATGATGGTTTTTTAGTGCTAAATATTTTATCGGTTGTTCCACAGTGTAGTGCTGTGAAATCTTTGTTGTTTTTAGTCTTTACTAGCATCATGGGCTGTTGGTCTTGTAAGGACAGTGTAGTAGGTACATGAGGTAACTCTAGCAGTTGAATCAGAGTCATGAGGCTCAACCTCAGGAGAACCGAGATTTTATTAATTAGCTGATCTCCTACCGTGTTAATAGTCCAAATTTACCTTTCATAAGTAGCACAATGATTCTGAATATCTGAGACTACTTGATTTTACCAGTGACATTAAGCTTCTTTCCCCCCACACAAAAACCATGCTGCCTAATGTTTCCAAAATTTTACCTTCGTTAGCATAGTTATAGGTATAGAGATGATGCCATTAATGCCTCATTTCAGATTTTTGTTCTGTGACTTGGAATATTGTTCTTCTGTCATTACCCGCCCAGAATCTTGATCTTAACAGAATAGCTCAGGACGTGGTTTTCTTGTCTTCAGCAATGGAGAATGTGTAGATAAGTGTCGGGAGACACGCAGCTCGTGGAAATGAGTTTGAAAACGTGCTTCATTGTTATAGGTACATGATGTCCAAAGGAGAATAATCTTAGCACTGTTTGGAAAGAGAAAAAGGCAAAGGAAAATCATATGCTAGATTTTGTGGTAATACAGAGTAGATGGAAGAGCATGATGGATGTAGTGGTGAGCAGAGTAGTGGCTGGAGGTATATCTTACCATTATGTGGTTGAAGGAAAGGTTGTAGAGGAATGGATGAAAATATGGCTGCATACCGTATGGAACTGAGTTTTATAAGAAGCAAGAATGCAAAGCATGTAAAGGAAAATGGATGAAGTATGGCAAGGGCTAAAGACGCAGAGATTGAAAGAGTAGGCAGGGAATATGTAAAATTCCATGATGGAGTCATAGAGCCAAAGAAATGTGTTTATTGACATGGGAGGGTATTATGAGATAAACAAAATGGTTGTTAGATGAAAAAAAAGTTGAATGGAGGAAAAATAAATTATTTGGGTTGCAGTTGCAAGACAGAAAAGATCGTACTGGTAACCTGTATAGGAGGGGGATATGGGAGTCGAGGAAAAAAAAGTGAACGGAAAGAAAGGGGCATTTTATAAAAATAGTGGAAAATTTAAGCAAATATTTAAAGATAATAGCTATTTTCATACTAGAATTTAAATGTTATCATGGCTGAATGGGGTTAGTATTCTGTTGTTGCATGTAGAAGATACAAGAGAGGCAGAGCTGAATAAGAAAAAGATGCAGATGGGAAAGGATTTGCGCAAGCTAGATAATACCTTTGGAAGTCACTGTTGGCGACACGAAAAGGTCAGTTAAGAGGTTGAAGAATGAAAAGATGCCAGGAGCTGACTTCGATATATTTTGGCCCCTCTGTGCGAACGCACAATTGTTATTTACGTTTTTGCTGACATGTGCTCTAATTTTTACTTTTATGTTTGCTGAGAGTTGTTCTGTCATTTAAAATTATATTAAATTATGAAGAGGATTTTCGCTTCAGCCGGTGGTTAATTATGCGAATCCCTTGCTTATGTATTTATTTTGGTTTATGTCGCAGCTAAAGAAAACGTAGACACCCCTCACTGGATATGAAGAAGTTAAGCTAGTTCGACGAACAATAATTTCAAAAATAATTGTGCATCTTATGATACGCTTAAAGAACTGTGAGAAAATGTGTGCCACTGCTTGTGCATTTATGTTTTCTGTACAAACAGTCATTTTTAATCCATTTTTATTACATAAAATTGTTATTTGTAATAATTACTTTAGTCCTAGAAAGTCATGGGACATGAAATGTTCACCATTAATGAGAATGTTATACGTCTCGCGTACATATTTGTGTGTGTGTATATGTATGTATATGTATATATACATGCATTAGCGAATATAAATACGTAAGTAACATTAAGTGTGAATCCAGAAGGCAAAGCCAATGGACCTTAGGGTTTATTAACTCCCTTTATGAAAGTCAATTTTGTCTGCGTTTGCTGTGGGTACACTCCTGAAATCTGTTATATTTTATCATTGATTCCCTTGAGTATTGAAATCTCGTTCACGGGATGGAACAAGTCTTCATTCACTATTTAATCGTTACTTAATACACCGATTCTCCTATTACGGACTTTCTAGAAAGTAATAAACGTCACTTTCACTATGATGGAGGTTGTTCGTCCATATTATAATTATTATTGACGCATTTTCATTTGGTGTTCACAAAATTTGATAGAAAGGTGTCGTATGGTACCCTAATTATTTGACCCAAATGATTATGCCATTGTCACATTTTGTAGGTCACTGGGCCACAAAATGGAAACGAAAAATCTTTAATGCTAGAAACAAATATTTCTAAATATTATAATTTAGAACAAAATTTTGCCCGGAGTTTTCGATCATATACCACAGCAAAGCCTCCAGGCATCTCCAAATTTGTAAACTACGTAAGGCGCAAGTTTTCTGAGAAACGATAAAACTGGAAGTGACGCTGTTGCCCCATTCAACAACATCCGTATCTGCGCCGAGCTTGAAAGAACGTTAGATATTGATTTGAAATGGTTCTTTAAATAAAAAAAAAAAAAAGCAAAATTATAGAAGGTGAAAAGTGCCTCAGAGAATTACGGCAGAATTCTACGGGATATTCCAAGATTTAAAATTATGGATTTCAGGAACAAAAGTCTTTGTGACAGTCTGAATTTAGTCTGTCATGGTGAAGCATCCTAACTGCAGTAGACAAAAGAATTATCCGGTTATTATTCTTATTCATGTTGAAGATAAGGACTGACACGGTGTTCCGTTGCTTGACCCGTCGACTTTCATTCAAAACAGAAAAGACGCAGTTATCGTCAGTTACATCACACACTGGCACATCTATGCATCTGTAAAATCCTACCACTCTTCTTTCCTGTACTTTATCTTCCAAAAATCTCATCTCATTTTCAGCTTCCTTTTTCATACTTCTCATCCAGGTAGGTCTACGTCTTTAACCTTACTGGTTCCTTGAGGAGCCCATCTGACACTATCAAATGCTGTTCTCCCAGGGGTTGTGCGAAGGACATGTTCAGGCCATCTCCATTTCTCTTTCACTATCTCATCTACATAAAGAACTACCGTAATTTTCCCCTTATGTATCATTCCTCAGTCCATCCTGCCACCGGGCTCTTAATATTCTACTATTTCAGTCTATTGGATATCCAAGTATTATTCAGCCTATCCATTTCTTTGATTTGCCATTTTCAGTCTTTAATTGACTTTCACTGACTTTCAACTCAAGAGAACCTGTACCGGATATCATTGTTCCCTAATGTTCTCCATCTGTTGTTATTTCGTCCCTTAGAGCATGCATTATCCTTATTACTCGTTTTTTAGATCTAATTTGAGTCCCATAAGATAGATAGGTAGATAGATAGATAAGTATGTAGGTATATCTAATATATATATATATATATATATATATATATATATATATATATATATATATATATATATATATATATATATATATATATATATATATTTATATATAATATATATATATATATATATTTATATAATGTATATATATATATATATATATATATATATATATATGTGTGTGTGTGTGTGTGTGTGCTGATAAATTATTTCTGTTTGAATATCTTTGATGTACTTGAAAAGACAAAACATGTCAATCAAACAGTTAATTGTATTACTTACAGTAAGACAGGATTTTATATATGCGGAAAAAAGAAAGTTTTTACACTTCTCGGGATATTCTAAGTGTAGTTGACGAGCCACTCCTATTACTATGTTATACTTCCCATATTATTTCAGTTGTCCTTTTCTTTTCTCATTTTCATAAAGCTACTGAGGATGTATGGATTGTTTCTCGTGTCATACTTCTGTCCTGAATATAGAGATAAAGGTACGGCATTAACTCCATTTGCATTTAGGTTGAGGGGTGATTGCCGTGGGAAACCAGAAATTTTAATTTCATTTTGAGTCAACTTTCATCATAGACAGTTATAAAAATTTACAACGGGATTCATTTCGTCAGTTTCTCCTGATTTCGAAAAAGGGATCCTGCGAAATGTGCTAGGAAATTGTTGCTTTCAGTTTAATGCATTATGTTATAAACAACCATCTTAGTTGATATTTGCAATAAATGTCTGTTTAGAAATTTGCGTAAATCCGTTCGAATCTTTATTTCACCTTATTAGGGTAATGACGCTAAATATATTGCCTTTGTTGTTAAACGACGTCATAAAGATCAAATTTCTTATGTACCAGTTGTGGTCTTTCTATTAAGGTACAGGTTTCGTATGCGTTCATTCATTTTTTATAGTTATTCCGTCTCACTGTACGCGAGCAACAATCAGTTCCTACTTACGTTCCTAAGCTACCTTTCGCTACTTCCGGGCGTCATGGAGGGACCGAGAGACTTCAACAAGTTAAAGTAGTTATCAGATTTCCTGCTCTTCCCCGTCCATTGCTAACTTTCTCTTGCAGAGGAAAGAAAAATAATCATTTGTAATTCTCTTAGGGATGAGTTTGGTTCTTTTAATAAGATGTAAAGAGTAGGAAATCTGATAGATGTAAAAGTCCGTCAGTTCCTTTTCAGTGAAAATTGAATTCGGCTAAGGATAACTAGCAAAATGGAAAGAGATTTTGATTTCACGGAGGTAAGTTTTTTTTTAAATCAACGATTGTCAATTGAAATAGAAATGTATCAAGAAAAGTATAAAGTTTCCGAAGAAAATTAGAATGGATTACCATTAAGAGAGCCATAATAAACATAACAGCAAAAATTGAGTTTGATTTTGTAGGAAATTTCACGATATTGCAAAAGTTATATAAAAGGCTTTTAAACATTTCACGATATTGCAAAAGTTATATAAAAGGCTTTTAAACTCAAAGGATAAAGTGAGAGATTATATTAGACTAAGATTATATTCTCAGACTGAAAAGGAGCTAACGAGCAACCAAGGATTAAATAGAGAATGAAAAACAGTAAAATTACATGAGAAAAACTGGGCAGGTAAAGATTTTCTCAAAAGATGGAAAACTGAAACCTTGGATGGGAAAGTGAGGATGAATGAAAGGTTCGAGAGACAAAACGTCAAGAACTACATCTTGAATGAGCGAACGCCGAGAAACTCCTTCATTGTTAGATCCCTTAACCCTTCTTCATCTTCTTTTTATCAGTTTTTTTCTGAGGACCTCCACCAGAAAAGACATCAGGTTTCTCTCCCTTCCTTCACTCGTGGGTTGTACACAAAATAATAACAGCCTAGACTATAGACTAAATAAAGCTTTAGATTGAGAGAGAGAGAGAGAGAGAGAGAGAGAGAGAGAGAGAGAGAGAGAGAGAGAGAGAGAGAGAGAGAGAGATGAAAGGAGTCAAAACTTTTCCGGAGAAAATGAAGAGAAAGTGTTTTAAAGATAGCGGTTGACAAGTTCAAGAGGGAGAGAAAATAAACCAAACATTTTGCAGAGAGCGAATTGGATCCGATGCTTTTAAAGATAAAGGTAAAAATAACTAGAGCATTTAAAGATAAAGGTAAAAATAACTAGAGCATTAAGAATCAAAAAAAGCCAGAAAGTTTTAAATTAATTGAGACGTAAATATGTAGCGGTGATGTCACTGGGAACTAAAACAATTGAACACAAATTGAAGAGGAATTAAAACTTATGAAAGCAAAGGGGAAAGGAAGTATGTAGAAAATCATGATAACAGCTGGATAAATTGAAGTCTCACTCAAGCTCATGTAACTTAAAATTGAATTCTTTGAAGAAAAAGTGAAGATCCAGATTATTTAATTAAAAGTGCAAATTTTCCCAGTGAAGAATGAAAAGGGACCTGATAGAAGAATAAAAATAAGGGAAAGATAAGGAGGTGATGGTTTTAAAGGCAAAACAAAATAGTAACTGAAATTATTGAAGGAAGTGGAAAATTGCACAAGCTAGAAAGACAAAAACGACTAATACTGAGTTATTTAAAGGAAGCAAGACTGGAGTTAAAATACGAACAGACATAAGTAAAACTTTTAGTGGTAAGCGGATAGGAACTGTAGCGTGCATGAGAGATGGAAAGGGGAATATTTACGGCCTTAAAAGAAGGAAAGGAAAGAGTGCAAGGAAACTGAGTAAAAGTTTCAGCGACTGAAGAATAATGGATGAAGACTCGAGTCTTTCAAGAAATGAGTGTGCAGCAATTAAAAATTCCAGCTTGCGATGGAGATTTTCTCATTTTTTCTCATTATTGCTTAGTTCATCGTCATTCGTAATGGTGGTCTTTTAATTACGAGTGGAAATATAATTTCGTAATCAGGAACGTCTTTATTCATAAGAATTTAGGGCATCCAGTGTGAAGAACTGCTGTTTGGATTGACGTAATAGAGACGGAAAGCAACGTCTGAAAATTCCGAATTATCGACTAAATTTTCAGGAAAATCATTCGTAAGCAGACGAAGACTCGTATATACAGTACATATATATATATATATATATATATATATATATATATATATATATATATATATATATATATATATATATATACATATACAGATATATATATGTGTATATATATGTATATATACATATACAGATATATATGTGTGTATATATATGTGTGTGTGTGTGTGTAAAAACAAGTACAATATGTTTTTGCATTTCATTTTGAGATCATTTGGTTAAAAACGAAAGAATGCCTTCTTACGTGCATAGGAGGACAAGAAATTAAGGCGCGCCTGACTGCATTAAACTAGCCTGGCAAACATTGAATAAGATGATTCAGGGAAATCAGATATACAAACAAAAGCTTAATCCTTATCCTTATAATCTTTCAAATTTTCTGCCGTATGCATAATTCATTTCTGTCAGTTTTAAAGGACACAGAAACCTAGAAATTGTCTATCCTTAAATGAGGAGGAAACTTAACAATGAGTTTCCACAGTAATTTGACATGTTTTAAGAATAGCCTGATAACTGGGGAAATCATTCATGTCCTTACAAAAAGAAAGAAAGAAAGAAAAAAAAGATTCTGTGTCAGTAGGAAGTCTGGTTCTGCTTTAAATGATTTTTTTTTTGTTGCGCGATTTAGACGGAGTGATGATACAAGAAGTCTTTTTTATCATTATTTGTTATCTCAGTTTTTGTCTCTATTATACCGAGATCATTTTTTTTTTCTTCCTTTATTTATGCAAGCTTCCAAATTTCCGTTTCTTTCAGCAGTAAATTCGACCGAATTCAAACAAGCTGTAATTGACTAAGAGGGAAATGACATCACTTTCAACTGAATACTAAGGGAATTTTTATGGAATTTCCCGAGTTTGGTGATGTAGTATCGTTTTGTGGTTGTGGTCTTGATCATTAAGAAACTGAACTGGTCTTTTTTTCGGTCTATATTTTTCCGGTTTTAAAGAGCATTAAAATGAGAATCATTGAATGGCGGCGACCAAAAATTTTTGACTAATTATCTTCCATCCGATGAGGTTGGATGGGCAAGTTTTTAGTGTTTTTATCTTCCTTTTTTTTCTGTTCAGTGAAGACATGCCCGAGTGACTTCACCTTTTAAAAATCCTCTTTGAACTCCCCAAACTAAGACTTTGGCTTCCCTTGCATGCTTTGCTTCGCGACCATGTAATGAGCAAAATAGGTTTTGTTCAGCAACCTTGCGAGCAAATTAATTTTGTTCGGCAGTGTTGCGAGAAAAATGAGTTTCGTTCGGCAATGTTGCGAGCAAAATAAGTGTTGTTCAGCAATCTTGCGAGCAAAATAAGTTTTGTTCAGCAGTGTTGCGGGCAAAATAAGTTTCGTTCAGCAGTGTTGCGAGCAAAATAAGGTTTGTTCATCAATTCCGCGAAAAGAAGAGAACGAAAATAGTGGATGGCGATGAACTAAACCTAACTTCTGTTTCAAGATATTAACAGTTCAACCTCTTAAACTGAATCCGGCAGCACGGAATAACGCCAGTGTATCCAGATGTATGATGTTAGGGAAGAAGGTGTATGTCTGATGCTCATACGGTCTTTTTCTTGTTCTATTTAATTTTTTTTTTATTCTTCGGGTTTGTGTTCCTCTCAGTACCACTTTGCAAAGAAATACTATTATTTTATCAAATACACCTTTTTGTGTTCATCAGGCTCAAAGGAATTTTTAACCTAATTTTTTTCAGAAATGTTATATTCATCTAATGTTTACATGCATTACAGTCATTTATATCATTCAGAAAGGCATAGCAAGGTAGCCATTTTATTAATTATAATCTGTCATCGCTTACTTATTTTGTTACACAATACGAATTCTTAGGATATAACCTATAGTAAATCGCAACAACTTTGTAAAAGGAATCTCTCTCTCTCTCTCTCTCTCTCTCTCTCTCTCTCTCTCTCTCTCTCTCTCTCTGTGTGTGTGTGTGTGTGTGTGTGTGTTAATTTATGTGAAAGGAGATGAATATAATTTAAGAGATTTCTTTTCTAGTATGGGTATTTTTTACGCTCTTTCGTCATTTGACAAAAGATTTCCACGCTAACTTAAGTGCTTATGAGTCTTGTGTATAATTCTAATAGTTGAAAATTAATTTGATATCCTTTTTTTTTACAAGAAGGCATCGTGCTTACCCCATATGAAAAATGGGAAAAAGCACGTTAAACGAAGAAGAAGAAGAAGAAGTAAAGGTAATTTTGGGCCTTCCTTTCGTATCCTGGGCTCTCCTTATAAGAAAGTCAGAACCTTTGTCAGAAACTTTGTTATAGCAGCAGTACATAGTCTAGTGTATATTGCCATTTCAAGAAACGCTCCTGGAGCCATTTTGGGATGGCTTCCCTGGTGGTGGAGAGGTACTAATCCCCCTCTCCTCTTTCAGGCATATGTTGCTGTGCTCTGTACATAATGTGTTATTGGCAAAACGCAATGGAAGTTATTGCTGGCAGCAATCTGAATAAACAGATCTATCCCCGTAGGGGTTACTGCTGTCAGTGTATCTCACGCGGTGAACTGTAGGCATTACTTAAGGTTCCTTACAGCGTCCCTTCGGCCCGCAGCTGCAACCCCGTTCATTCCTTTTACTATATCTTCGTCCATATTCAGTTTCTTCAGTCTTACTTTCCATCCTCTACTGACACTTGTTTCAACATAATTTTCAGCGCTGAATGACCTCATAGGCTCCAGCGCTTGGCCTTTGGCCTAAATTTTATATCCCATTCCTAAGCATATCTGTTCTATTGTGTCATACTTCCCTCGTTCATCGTCCGCTTGGGTTGCTACTCCTTTCATCCTATGATCATTCCATTCACATACATTCTCCGCCCCCACATGCCATGGTCAGGAGGCCCGCATACCCGCCGCCACACCCACCTCGCCCGAGACTCCCCGCATCCGCATGCCCAACACTTTCCCCAAACTTGCAACCTCACAGCACAGAGCGGTCTTCGCCCAGGGCTTGCAACTCTCTCTCTCTCTCTCTCTCTCTCTCTCTCTCTCTCTCTCTCTCTCTCCTGGGGCTTGGTAAATCTCGAAGGTTCGTTATCACGTTTCAGATCCTTTGGTGGAATTTGAATTATGGAACCCGGATTTAAGAGCATCTTTCATGCGTCTGAAAGACTACGAGACGTCATTATATCCGGGTTTTAGAAAAACCATTCTCACACTGATGAGGCTGCAACTTCGTGTTAGCTCCTTGCTTCAGTGTTTCTCTTGTTAAAAGATGAATTTTGTTAAATACAGATCCATTTCATGATCTTGAAATGGCAGTTTCGAATTCCATTTTAACGCCACAACAACAAATCTGTTGCCATCGAGTCGTGTCTTCGCCACACCTTGACTTCCCTTTCAGCAGCCAGTAACTCCTTTGTGAAATACCTCGGCCAACCAATAGGAGAGATTGGAAAATAGATGAGAAAAAGTTGTGCTGCTGGTTTTTGTAGTATGTCAAGGGTTTTCGTAGTCTTCCGACATAATATATGGGGTTTTTCGTGGCCAACTCATTTGTGTTATTACATTTAATTTCACATTGGTTTTTTCTGTTTTGAGTACGTGTTGTTATTTTTGGTTAGCTTTCTTTTCCTACTTGTTTTGTGTGGAGTCAAGTTAATCATCATCATTATTTACTACCAATTTGCTGTGATTCCTCTACTAAACTGCAACATATTTTACTGATGTGATTTTGGTGTTGTTAGACTTTATACTGAAATTCATTGGTTTGGGGACTGTCTGAAACAGAATCTATCTGAACTCTTTGATTTTATGACTTTTGATTTAAAAGTTTTGCCTTTTTCAGGCATAGTCTTTTATTTTTTCCCAAAGAGTCAAATAACTAAAGGTCTTAGCAGTCGAGATTATATAACAACATCACGAATCATTGTTACTGTTGGCCTTACTAGTCTCAAGATGTAGTTGCCGTGTTGTAATATGACAGGTGGCAACAATAACAGTAGTTGTCGTTGTCCCTGATCCATAAATTTTCATATTTTGATCCATTAAAATTCGAAATTCCTTCATGCTAGAACTGGTTTGCGAGTAGTAGTAGTGTGAAAATGACTTCAGAATCATTTACCACCTTCAGGATCTGGGAACTGTCGTTCAGGTCTCTTTCCCCCTCCCTTGGTACCTTTATGAAAGAGACAGTTAGTAAAATCTTCGATAAAATTGATATGCGCAGCTATCCTCTTCATATACCCCCATTATGCAGTAATATTAGTTAAGCTGTCAGTATATCAGCTTCAAAGTTTGTATCATGATAGATTTTGAAAGATGAGAATTTTCTTAATTGCTCCAGTATTTGACTACACGAACCTTTTGACACGTCCATTTGAAAGCAGTCGTGAACTGGCACTCATTCATTTCGCACGCTGCATTGAACGGGTCTCCTAAAAATAGTAACAAAATACGAAAAACTCTGAGGATCTTCTTTGCCAAATACAACACACACAAATATTTAATATCCTTGTACCTTGAAACGACAAGAAAGTAATCGGCAAAGGTAAACAATTCATTGTACTGCGTATTGTGATATTGCAGCGACTTGACAGTCAATTAATATTTCAGTTTTGAGCTTCGTATAGAATCAAGTATCGGATTAAGTACAGAATTATAGAATGTTTGTATTCATTTAAATTTTCAACGGAAGAGGGCCTAAGGTGAATATTACAACTAAAATTCATACTCATCTTTGATAAGGTATGACTCAAATTCATGGAGTAGAAGAAAATGATTGTTCGAGAAACAGGTTGAGGTGATGAAACCTATGCATCATGCTTAGGCCTCAATGGCTTTCTTATTACCAGTTGTACAGGAAGAAGTCAGTTGATTAAATAAACGAGAGTTGATGAATGTCTTAGAAAAATAGAGATTTCAAAGGCAATCTATGTGTTATCTGGATGTTTTGAAGATAAGCTAGCTTTGCTACAAAATTTACCAGCCGGAGTTTTTAAAATGCAACAGTGATTGAAAGATTAACAATAGATGCAACGAACCAAAAAGATATAATTATGTAATTGAAATTATAAAGTTTGTTTGCAGTGAACTTAGCTAAGCAATAACACCCTTCAAGAAAACCATATGCCAGTAAAGGCACAAAGGCATTTGCAGTGAACGTGATATTTTCAGGAATAGTAGAAATACCAAACAGACCTATATATTACAAAAAAGAATCAAAGATAAATAAAATTTTGTAGGATGACAAACGTCAAGATGAAATTTTTCAACCGCGTCTTACGTTATGACTTTAGCCTTTATAGATGACAAGTTTCTGAGGAGATATTCCTATGATGATAGATCATTTGAATCAACAGCATCATTTAAATGTTCTGCCTCTTCAAAAATTCAAGAGAGTGAAAAGCATTCAGATGAATGACTCTTCTCAGCCACGAATACTCATACGAATCAAACTGAATTTCCCGTCCATATTCTTGACAAGACTTTATTAGTCTGGCCTGCAAGAACGCTCTCGTTGTTGTTGCTGCGGCTGCAAAGTAGTTCTTGGAACTAGAAAAAAATATTTTTTATGCATATGAAAGGGCTGAAACGCCCTAAAATGACTGTGCACTTTCTGACGGTAGTAATTATCTTGAATTTTTTAGAAGTAAATTACATGTAATCATCAACACTGTTCTTCGGATTTCATTTGACATTTCCATGAGACGAAAATTGAACCATTTGCACAAGATAAAGAGTAACAGTTGATGAAAATAATATATAGGAGGTCGTGTGTCTGTGCGTACGAAGTTTTTTGGCCTATTTAAAGATATTCTACTGGAGGCCGTATCTATAGGCAGCGCCAAGGATACGATAACTGTAACTGTCGTCGGTGTGATTAAATAGCCGGTCTCTCAACCGGGATAGGGTTGCCCTGGTATCTGTGAAACTGGTTAAAATTTAGGCCTCTGCTCTTTTATTAGGCCTTGAATTCGGCTGTATTTAAATCCCTGCCGACACTTTGAGCCCGAGGCTAACCAACAACAACCCCTTGGTATGTGGGTTGGCAGGAAGGAGTAGGGAGCTGGATATTTCTACCTCATGTTCTGTAGTCACTTGGGAAGAGGGATTGGTTGGGACAAAGTTGGATAAGAATTCAACATTTTGGTGAGAGAGAGAGAGAGAGAGAGAGAGAGAGAGAGAGAGAGAGAGAGAGAGAGAGAGAGCGAGCGATTTTAAACACGTGACTCGGGATAACACTACTCTCCTTCATACATCTATATCTTTTGTTTATCTTCCCACTAAACTTTATCTGAGTGTACGTTGATACGATTCAGCAGCAGTTCACTTTATCTTTATATGCACCTAATTAGCTGTATAAAATTACAAAGATATGCAAATGATGGTCAGGGTAGATATCGAATGTTGTCAGCTGAGCAACCTTTTAATTGATGGAAGATGAAAGGAGTGATAGTTCTCAGCACAGGGTCAAGTTTCCCAGCTTTCAGGGCAATGGATTTAGAGTCCTTATTTGACATCCGATAATTGTGCATAAGCCATACCAGCATTTCCAGTAGACACCGATAACTCACCAGAGCAACGTCGGGTGTAGTACTTCCTTAAAAAAAGTATTCTAGAATTATTTTACAGCTGGAGTTCAGAACACACACACACACACAAACAAACATACATACATATATATATATATATATATATATATATATATATATATATATATATATATATATATATATATATATATATATATATATATTGTATGTCTGTATATATATGTGTGTGTGTGTATGTGTATATATATATATATATATATATATATATATATATATATATGTGTGTGTGTGTGTGTGTGTGTATAATGTGTGTGTTTGTGTGTTGCATAAAGCTCTCATCGGCATTTGCTGGAAGAATGGAAGCAAGATGAATGAGTGGTTTGTGTCCGGAAGCGAGTTGTCAGCCATTGCAAGTTATTCCGCCGGCAGAGAAAAGGAAGAGTATGAGGTAATGAAGGTGCCATCATCCGAAACCATTTAGGTATATTCCCACGTGCTGTTGGTGTTGGCTGTTGCCTAAAAGCCGGCCTAATAGTTTCTGAGATAAGGCCCGACACCTTAATCTCGTTTGTCGCTGGTTTCTTTTTCTTCTTATCGAGTTAGGCTAATTGGCAACTTCATTCTGGAGCAGACATGAGAAACTCCGACAACTGTTCCGCCTTCTTTAGGGAGTCCATCACGAGCATGAGCTTACCGACCAATGGCAAATCTTGTTTCTCGTCACGTGACTCTCAGCGTGCAACCGAGGAAAGGATTTTCGGTTCTTTCGATTCGATGTGTTCGACGTTTATAGGAAACAGAATGGAATGCTTGTAAGCGATGTGTGATGACGACAGTTTGTTTTCATTTAGAATAAATCATGATCGATCTAGTTCATTAATGCTTTGTAACGCTCTTAAGTTTTAGTAATGTGTAAAAGTAATTTCAGAAATGAAAAGGGTTTAATTTTCAATGCCAGTAGTGATACGTATGCTGACGTAAGACTCAGTGCATTGGACAGTTAGCTAAGCTCTGCCTTTTCTCCTTTCCTTTTTATTCATTGCAATAACCGAGCAGCCCTTGGCGTTGAAGAAGAGAAAAGGAGAAGAGAGAAAAGAGGTCAATGTGATTTTTTCTTCACAAAGGCCGGTGGTCCTGAGTGTTCCACAAAGAGCCCCAGAAGTGGAGTGCTGGCCATTTCAGCACGGAGAGAAGAGAGGAGGCGAGGTGTGTGTTTGGTTCAGTTCCAGAGGGCAGAATGGAACGATCTTGACTTAGTTGATGGCATATAAGTACAGGAGTAGAAAAGAATAGGAGGGGAAGGCGAAGAAGTTGGAGGAAGAGGTGATGGGGGTTTGTGGATGTGGGGATGAGGTTGGGTGGGTTAGTGGGTGTAGGGGAAACACACACTCACTCACTCACACGCGTGCACACCCACCAACCGAGCAACCCCATCACCGCCAGTACGCACTAAATGCTCGCTCCGAACACACGGGCCAACTAACAACTCGTGCAAGCTCGTAGTCGGTCACAGACATACACACACACACACACTCATATATAAACACGCCTCCCATACATGCTTCGACTATTCATTTCAGGAGCTCCCCCACGTGTATTTCGCTCTACGCCCACATGTCCTCAGCCACACCACGTGCCACAGCCATCCAGTGTGCGCCCATCTCATGAGGACGCTTTCGTTAGTTTGCCAATCAGGGCCGGTGGTGGTGGCGTGTATTTAGCCAAAAGAAATGATGGCCTGTCGTCTACTGAGGCCCTTTGACACACAGTAAGGACACTCGTCGTGTTGTACTTGAGACTCCCCGTCCACATCAACAACTGACACGGAGAAAAACTTCTCCAAAATCCTCGTCTACGACGAAGACACGTTCGCCGACACTACAACGTTTGCTTTGACAGTTCCCAGCTGGAGCCGGTGGCAGGTGACGGCAGCGGCGGCGGCGGCGGTGGGGGAAGAGGAGGGGGTTGAGAATGAGGAGGAGGAAGACGGCCATGAAGATCTGAGCTGCACTCTCAGTTATTTCCATCTGAAGCGGCGTCTTTGTTGCATCATCCCGCTTCTGCTCCGTCCACAGCATAAATGACTCGTCCCTTCCCTCAGACGGTGACGCTCCGTCGGAGGCGATAAACAGACGATATAAAAAATGAAGTGATATCCCCAACTGTCACAGAAGAGACAGAGATAACAAATACAATATATATTAAAATACTCGATATCTGTTTGTTTCTTTCTTTTCCACCGTGGAGAGACTTGTGTGTGAGAGTGGGCGTACGGGCGTCGTGCTCGGGCGTGCAATATGGATAGCGGGGGCGGGTCCCCCTTGGACCTCTACGGGCACATGGTAGCCGAAAGCCACAGCGATGATGGAGGTGGTGGAGGGGCAGTGATGGGCGTCTCCTCCACCTCCAGCCCTCCTTTTCTCATGGATTCGTGGGTCCATCAACTCTACGAACAGGTATGGCAGACAAATGATCATCTACAGTCTTCCTCCTCCTCCTCCTCCTCCTCCTCCTCCTCCTCCTCCTCCTCCTCCTCCGTAGTCGTTGTTTGGTCCTTGTTTTCATCCTCATCTCTCTCTCTCTCTCTCTCTCTCTCTCTCTCTCTCTCTCTCTCTCTCTCTCTCTCTCTCATTTTTGCTATACACACTAAAAGGAACGGATAAAAATGATATATTTGAATTAGTGTAAAGGAACTGTTGGCAGTGTAGCAGTTGTAGCCCCGAAATGAGAGGGAAACCGACAAATACACTGTACCCGAAACTTTTGACAGAGACAAATTCCTCCTAAGTTTGTCATCCCGAGAGACAGAGAAAATAAATAACTTGTATATCTTTCGAAACCCCTTGAGCAATCAACCAGTCAACACACCCACCCACCTGTTCTGGTCATCATTCTATTCTCAAGAAGTTTCAGAATCGGCTTGACAAAAATAGTCGTTTTTCCTCTAGAAATGTCGTTATATGTTTAATTTATATTCTGGTGATGACTTTGCCTTATTTAAAATTTTCGCCACATGCTCTTTCAGTTAACGAAATTTACATTTTTCCAGAAGTTCGCTATTTCTTCATGTCACAAAAGTAATTCATTCTGTGCAACTAAAGCCACGTTTCCCAAACATATGTTCTTCGCTGTCCGTTTTGAGTAATATCCAGTGCAGTTGATTCAAATAAGTACCGTCTCCTTTCAGGTTTATAAGTGCTTCAGCCTGAGATATTTTTTTTCTACACCTTTTCCGAACAGTATGACTTATTTATAAACACTAATTTGTATCATGAAATATAAGGGCTTTTCTTACTTGCAAAATATGTAGAAACGCCAGAAATAGCATTTTTCTTGGAAAGACAACAAATTAAAAAGCAGGTTTTGACGTCAAACCGAAATATCTCTCGAGTATTTCGTACTTGAAATCGCTGGTTCTTAGCGTCGATGTGTCACAACCCTTATCATCTTTCATTAAATAAATCATAGTTTTTGCGGTCAGCAGCCAAAGCTATTATTAACCGTTCTTGTCGAACATAGTTACGGTGTTTTATCTGATAGTAACTTCATTTTCATTACCATGCTATTTTCGTCCTCAATGTCAGCTCATCTCCAAGTCAGTGAATGTATTTGCTGAACGACGCATGGCTATTGGATGCTTCCCCCCACACCTTTAATTATGTGGACCAGGTGACTAGAGAGAACTCTCGCTATCACTTGCTGCTGCTGTTGTTTCTCTCTCTCTCTCTCTCTCTCTCTCTCTCTCTCTCTCTCTCTCTCTCAAACGGTAGCCGTTCCTTTTAGTATCTCTCGATGCATTGCATGCTGTTGCATTTGCAAATGATTTAAAAGATAAGTTTCTATCGTGTTGGTAAAACTCGTTGTTTGTTGAGTGAGCGGAAGAAAGTCGTTACTTTAAAAATTTGAACATACTTCATTCGTCAGCTTCTGTCGTAGATTTGGTTCCATTTTCATAAAACGTGTTTCATTTAGAACTACGACCATCGTTCAGCGATTATGGGAGGATGTATTTGAACCAGGGAAAAACACAAGATTCACACAATTAGCCATACGTGCTTCGAAAAGGTCAGCGCACATTAGAATTTCCGGTCAGGTCTGAAGTCTTCTGAGATCCGCCTGCCTTACGGCGACGACGTAACCCGAAAATTGTGTAAGAAACGCACTTAAGTCCGAAATGGAAAAGGGAAAACCGCACTACGCCTGACACACGGATAGGCGAATCATAGTTGTGGTGAATCTTTCTGCGGTGTTCGCTTTTGTTACTAAGTGCCTTTCCTTCTCGAAATTTAGTAACGAACTCGGATAAAGTTTTGCGTCTCATGGGTTGACGTGGTATTGAGGTAGTCTTTTATAAAGAAATCATTTACTTGTCTGATAGTATCATTATACAACTTAAGGGTGAAAACTAGAACCCTTCGAAGATAAAGCTGGCTCGTATGACTGCCAGTACTATAAATACCTTCCGACAATGTAGCTACTGGTTTAGTTGAAATTAATGCTAATTTATTCTCCCGCTTCCTTTTTCCCTTATTTTAATGAAATTTAAAATCTTGGATCCCGTAGGGGGTTAGTGCCGTCAGTGCACCTCACGGGGTGCACTGTAGGCATTACTGAGGATTCTTTGCAGCGTCCCTTCGGTCCCTTGCTGCAACGCCTTTCATTCATTTTACTGTACCTCCATTCTTAATATCTTTCTTCCATCTTGCTATCCATCCTCTCATAACAATTATTTCATAGTGCAATTGCGAAGTTTTCCTCCTGTTACACCTTTAAAACCTACCTACTGTCAATTCCTTTCCAGCGCTGAATGACCTCATAGGCCACAGTGCTTGGCTTGGCTTTCGGCCTAAACTCAATATTCCATTCCATTCCAAAGTCTTAGAATTGATAGTTAGAGGTTTCATCTTCAGAAAATGTCAGCGCTTGGAAAACAAAGCTTTTGAGGTTGAGATGTTTCACCCCCTTCCAGTTTTCAGAAATAAATAAATAAATGAAATTAAAACTTGGTTGTTATCTTCCCCAAATCCCTAATTTCCTTGAGTTAGTGTCTTTTATGATTGCTCTGAAAGTTAAAATCTAATTACAATGTATAAATTCAAAATGTCTGGGCCGCATGATAGTATCTGTCCGGTATAGCAGATGAAGATGAATCATAGAAGCTATCTGTTCTGACATTTTAAAGTAGACAGTATACAAAATTCATGTAGGCTAGTCATGAAATGTAACAAATGAATGACGTCTTGTAATGCGTTGAAAAATCCCTGCGCCGACACTAACACTGCCGCCATGAACTTCATGCATATATATACTGTGTATATATATATATATATATATATATATATATATATATATATATATATATATATATATATATATATATATATGTGTGTGTGTGTGTGTGTGTGTGTGTGTCCCCCAGCTGCCTCTCTCTCTCTCTCTCTCTCTCTCTCTCTCTCTCTCTCTCTCTCTCTCTCTCTCTCTCTCATTTCAGGTTTTTGACGGAGACAGTTTAGAATTTATGTCTTTGAATAGATGAAAATTTGCAAGAATTAGGTTAAGTGATAAGAATTCCAAATGGTTTTTCAATTGAATTTAACGTATGTATCAGTATTTATTGTTGCGTCCTGTTGCTTTAGTAATGAATTAAGTCCAGATTTATTACATAAAAGTAACGTGAAGGGAATTAAGATTTTTAATTATTCTAAAACTCTACAAACTCATTGAAGCGCGTGAAATGGAAAGAAAATTAAATTTTCAGCAGGTTGATAAAAAAAAATAATTTTCAGCAGGTTGGTAAAGAAATTAACATTTATATCAGGTTCAGAAATTAAATTATATTTTCAGCAGGTTCAGAAAGAAAATTACATTTTCAGCAGGTTAATGAAGAAAATAACATTTACAGCAGGTTCATAAAGAAAATTACATCTTCAGCAGGTTAATGATGAAGAAAATAATATTTACGGCAGGTACAGAAAAAAATTACTTTTTCGGCAGGTTCAGAAAGGAAATAACATTTTCAGTAGGTTAATAGAGAAAATAACATTTACAGCAGGTTCAGAAAGAAAATTACGTTTTCAGCAGGTTAATAAGGAAAATTACATTTGCAGCAGTTCAGAAAGTAAATGACTTTTATTAGCAGGTTCAGAAAGGAAATAACATTTTAAGCTTGTCAGTGAAGAAAATAACATTGACAGCAAGATCAGACAGAAAATTACATTTTCAGCAGGTTCAGAAAGGAAATGACATTTTCAGTCGGTTAATAAATGAAACATTTACACCAGGCTTAGAAAGAAAATAACATTTGCAGCAGGTTGATAAATAAAAAAATATTTTCAACAGGCTGATAACAAAAACAATTACAGCAGGTTCTAATATTTACAGCAGATCAGAAATTAAATTACATTTTCAGCAGATTAATAAAGAAAGGAAAACAACATTTGCAGCAGGTTCAGAAAGAAAATTTCATTTTCAGCAGTTTAGCAAAGAAAATAACATTTACAGTAGGTTCAGAAAAAATTTCATTTTCAGCAGGTTGGCAAAGAAAGTAACATTTTCAGCAGGTTCAGAAAGGATATAACATTTTCAGTAGTCTAATAAAGACAACATTTACAACAGGTTCAGAGGTTAAAAAAACATTTACAACAGGTTCAGAAAGAAAATTACATTTTAGCAGGTTCAGTAAGTAAATAACATTTTCAGTAGACTAATAAAGAAAACATTTAAGCAGGTTCAGAAAGAAAATTTAATCTTCAGCAGGTTAGTAAATAAATAACATTTACAGCAGGTTCAGAAAGAAAATTTCATTTTTAGCAGGTTAGTAAAGAAAGTAACATTTACATCAGGTTCAGAAAGAAAATGACATTTTCAGCAGGTCCAGAAAGGAAATAACATTTTCAGTAGGCTAATAAAGAAAACATTTGCAACAGGTTCAGAATGAAAATAACGTTTACAGCAGGTTCGGAAAGAAAATTACATTTTCAGCAGGTTCAGAAAGGATATAACATTTTCAGTAGGCTAATAAAGAAAACATTTACAAGAGGTTCAGAAAGAAAACATTTACAGCAGGTTCAGAAAGAAAATTACATTTTCAGTAGGTTCAGAAAGGAAATAACATTTTCAGTAGGCTAATAAAGAAAACATTTACAAGAAGTTCGGAAAGAAAATAACATTTACAGCGGTTCAGAAAGATAATTACATTTTCAGCAGGTTCAGAAAGGAAATAACATTTTCAGTGGGCTAATAAAGAAAACATTTACAGTAAGTTCAGAAAGGAAATAACATTTACAGCAGGTTCAGAAAGAAAATTTTTTTCAGCAGGTTCAGAAAGGAAATAACATTTTCAGTAGGCCAATAAAGAAAACATTTACTGCAGATTCAGAAAGAAAATAACATTTACTGCAGGTTCAGAAAGAAAATTACATTTTCAGCAGGTTAAGAAAGGAAATATAATTTACAGTAGGTTAATAAAGAAAACATTTTCAGCAGGTTCAAAAAGAAAATGGCATTTTCAGCAGGTTAATAAAGAAAATGGCATTTTCAGCAGATTAACGAAGAAAGTAATATTTACAGCAGGTTCAGGAAGATAATAACATTTTCAGCAGCTTCAAAAGAAAACATTTTCAGTAGGTTTTGAAAGAAAATTACAATTTCAGTAGGTTCAGAAAGAATATAACATTTTCAGCAGCTTCAAAAGAAAACATTTTCAGTAGGTTTTGAAAGAAAATTAAATTTCAGTAAGAAAGAATATAACATTTTCAGCAGCTTCAAAAGAAAACATTTTCAAAAGAAAATTACAATTTCAGTAGGTTCATATTTTTCAGCAGCTTCAAAAGAAAACATTTTCAGTAGGTTTTGAAAGAAAATTACAATTTCAGTAGGTTCAGAAAGAATTAACATTTTCAGCAGCTTCAAAAGAAAACATTTTCAAATTTCAGAAAAAGAATATAACATTTTCAGCAGTAGGTTTTGAAAGAAAATTACAATTTCAGTAGGTTCAGAAAGAATATAACATTTTCAGCAGCTTCAAAAGAAAACATTTTCAGGGTTTTGAAAGAAAATTACAATTTCAGTAGGTTCAGAAAGAATATAACATTTTCAGCAGCTTCAAAAGAAAACATTTTCAGTAGGTTTTGAAAGAAAATTACAATTTCAGTAGGTTCAGAAAGAATATAACATTTTCAGCAGCTTCAAAAGAAAACATTTTCAGTAGGTTTTGAAAGAAAATTACAATTTCAGTAGGTTCAGAAAGAAAATAACATTCTCAGCAGGTTTACGTGGCGTTGCTTCCGTTCAGGAATAATAATGTGTTTGTGTGACTGTGTGTGTGAGAGAGAGAGAGAGAGAGAGAGAGAGAGAGAGAGAGAGAGAGAGAGAGAGCTCTGGTTGCAATGGAACTATCTGAATATTAATTATATTCGGAGTTAAAGCCTTGAAATTTACTGGCCTTTTAACTTCAAATGAATTAATGTTTCGTATGTAGCAGAGAATATAATGATAACAACCAGAAATAGATATACAAATGCATCCCATCTCACTATTTTATGCTTCAGTTTAACTTGGTTGCTCCTATTTTTGTTCTTTGAATCAAAAAAAGAAGGTTGTGATGCTGTCCTTCATACGCTACCTCTGATTTTTCGAGTTCTCGTTTCAAATGTATTTAAATGCTTTTTAAAACATAATTATAATAATATCTCGCAACAGTAACAGAATTGAACTTAGTTTACAATATAATAAGAACAATAGCTATTATTATTATTATTATTATTATTATTATTATTATTATTATTATTATTATTGCTGTGTCTTTTGTATATTGTTCTTGCTTTGATTATTAGCGCTGCGATCGTTCATCTGCAAATATTCTCACAGACTTTCCTCCTAAACTCTGAAACCTGAGTTATTAATAATTTTAGTAATTTATTCATACATTTATATTGGCCAGCACCCAATATTGGGTCATAGTTTCACAGTGTATTCATAATTCTTGTAGGGACTAAATCACGTACATCAATGTACATTTGTCTAGGGGCTGGGTGAATATGTTATAATAATAATAATAGTAATAATATGTTTAAGAAATCATGTAGAGAATAATTAATAAAAGAATTACTTCCTATATATACAGGAAAATAAATGGCAATTTGGTTATAACATCTCCCTTGCGTCGTTTACTTTAAAATTACTTTATCATATATATATTATATACGGTATATGTGTGTAGTATATATATATATAATATATATATATATATATATGCATACATTCATAATACATATACAAATATACACTATTGCGGGAATTGCAGATTTCACCATTATAAAAAACAAAATATTTTGTTGTATTTAAGTGCCAATATTATTGAATATACATATATATAATATATATGTGTGTGTACATATATATATATATATATATATATATATATATATATATATATATATATATATTTTATATTTTTTTATATTTTTGTAGAAGTGCTACAAAGGTATGGTTTTCATAAATTGTATACACCATATCCGGGTTGTACAGATGGCTACAACTGGTTAGCTTAAGCAACCTCTGCACTAGCGGACAACTTAACAATTGTGTGAAAATCAGGTTAGGTTCAATCAATGTTCTGTTGTCATTCTATCACAGCTTTCAAAAAACACAAAACGGAATAGAGAATATTTTTTAACTCCTGTGCACCTTGTGTGTGAGATCAAACCGCTTGAAACTTATTCTATCATTTAATTGCCAGCTACGTTAACATTCCTCTACTGTTTTATTACGTGTCTTCTATACTAGTGCGCAATGTATATTTTTACTAAAGT
>NC_089754.1:26978177-26990677 GCF_040412425.1 Macrobrachium rosenbergii | reverse complement strand
ATATATATATATATATATATATATATATATATATATATATATATATATATATATATATTGTATATATAATACCCCAAACATATTTGGGTATTTATTCCATTCCCTGAAGAAGGAAACGGAAGTTTCCGAAAAGCTTGAGAGTGGTGCAATTCTCACCAATAAATTTGTAATATCTTTCTTTTTAGTGGCCTTTTATTATTATTATTATTATTATTATTATTATTATTATTATTATTATTATTATTATTATTATCATTGTGTTTTTTATGAACATTTTGCATTAAAGTGCTACAAGGTCCCCTGTTTAATTGACCCAAGCAATTAGAACATGGATTTTACCAATGTAAATATAATCATTTTAAACAAAGGTAAGATATCAGTTCACTGCCTGCTGATTTCCGATCGTGTTACCACATTTTTAGAGAATCACATCCTAATAGACGACGTATGTTATGTGTGTAAATTCCGAGAAACTGTAAAAGCGGTAGTGACTGTTCATGCAATTCGGTAAAGTTCACATCTGCGTTGATTTGAAAAGAATGTCGTAGATTGATTTGAAATGATTTTTTGAAAAATTTTGAAATTGTAGGAAATTAAAAGTCCCTGAGATAACAAATGGCGAATATTGCAAAGAATTTTTATATAGTTTCTAGTTGTCGTGTTCAGGAACATTGGCTTTGCAACGATTAAAATACACTATGAAATCGAATTTAAAGAGAATATTGTGGATATTTAGACAGAAGCTGCTGAGCTCAAAGGGATTCCTAGTTTGTGTTTCTGCATATTGCTATGAATTTAGCCAAGCCTTTACTTACCTGTGACATGGGAAATGCCAGTGGCACCTTTTACAGTCTTAATTCTTCGATACTGTGGCTGGCACTCGCCTCCCCACCATCACATGTGACTACGTGTTCGGCAACATTGTAGCATTGTCATGAAGCATAAAAAACCGGGAAACTCCCAGCACCTTGCCGTTATTACAGTAATAACATTAAGCATTCGTTTTCCTTGGTATTATACATTTGTTTAATTTAGGTTTATTTCAAAGACATAGAGCATTTTCCTCTACTTTATATATAGGTGTGTGTATAAATATATACAAGAGCATTTTCCTCTACTTTATATATAGGTGTGTGTATAAATATATATGTATATATATACATATACATGTATATCATACGTAATCCAAATGTTTCATCGGGTTATTTAATCTTCCCCCTGAATTCTTTTGTTACGCTACTTGATGTTGTCAGTTAGCCGATCGGTCTTATGTTAGCCCCATTGCCAAGGATATGCTGGAATCTGTTGATAAGTCAGGCATATTTTTTTTATTTTACTTTCTGCATACATTGATTGTGTGGGCTTCGTTGTTGATGGAATGTGCATACAAAATCCTAAAGGTTTCCATTAGTAATAAAGTATATGAGAGAGAGAGAGAGAGAGAGAGAGAGAGAGAGAGAGAGAGAGAGAGAGAGAGAGAGAGCAGTTCTTCAAATAAACTTTAATACTCTTATTTCCTCCTTTACATGATTTATGCATCACTACCCAGGAGAAAATTCTTTAAAATCGGGTTTCCTTCTCACAGCATGGTGGAATAAATGTATTTTCCACTTCCCATTCCATCGCACGCTAGTTACAAAGCGAAGAGTGCGGGGCCTCTCATTTCCACATAGATACAGTGTCTCTTGACCCGGGGGTCAAACAGATAAAACAAGTGTTTTCAAGTTGACCTGAGAGCACTTGTGGTGCAGATGTCATTCGTTATTTAGACAAACGAAAAGAAGTAAAGGTTCACACACTGTCTCTAACAGAGTAGCGGAATGATATTGATTGTAAATTGCCGAAAACCTTGACGTCACGGTTGCAGAGGTCATCGGGAATGAAAACTGATTGGCAGTGTAGTCGTAAGACCTCCAACACTTGTACAAAAGCGATGCCCTCTCTCTCTCTCTCTCTCTCTCTCTCTCTCTCTCTCTCTCTCTCTCTCTCTCTCTCTCTCTCTCTCACACGAAAGCTGAATATTATATCATACTGGTAATTTAAATCAGAATAACTAGTATCACCGGAGTGTGGATTATTGTAACGATCATTAATCAAGTATGCACTGATGAATATATAGATGTACAGACTTAACTATAAACATGGCGTCCTAAATATATATTGATTGATATATGATAAATATGAGAATTTGGTCATGGAATTCGTACGTTAGTCATCAATGAACCATGTGTTATTTTCTTGTCTGACGTTGCTGACTTGAATCTGGAAACTAAAGTGTTTAGAAAAAAACAAAAAAAAATTAAATAAATGAAAACCCAGATACACTAAAGAGCGGCATGAGCCTCTTATCAAGTTTTTGTTACAAGTAGTCAAAGAGTTTTCTTTACTCAAAAATTCTTAAATCGCTAAGTCATTCTTGCAATGTTATTTTCGCAACCGATTTGTGTTTTTTAATCTCAGACATTGTCTACTATAAATTACTTCAACTTGCTTTTACAATTTTTGCGACCATTGTTATAATCTTTTTTTTTTTTTTCATCAGTCAATATCACTTTGACGTGTTATCTCTTCCCTTTCTTCACAGTATCGATTCCAGTATCCCCTCGTTCCGTTCCCTTGTTTAATTTGGGAAAGTGTCAGAAAGAGTGGAACCAAAAATTCTTAGATTCTAAGGTCTGTCATTTAGTGTCGAAGCTTTTAATGGGAGAGGTTTTGTACCAACAAATATGTTCTTCTAACAGAGGAATATGAAATGGTTTAAAAAATGAAAGATTAATAATAACAATTTGATGGCTCACGTAGCATGGACTCGAATGAAGTAACACGCGGGGAAAAGAAACACCTGTATACTTACTGAATTTGGTCCCGCAGAGATTGTGGCATAAAATAGCTTAGTATTTCTGTTTCCGCTTTTCAGCCATGTATTGTTTTGTAAATTGAACGTATCTCCATTATTGTTACGGTGCTGTAATTTATTCTGTTTGATTACCTTGGTTATTATCTAGCATTATGATCTGAAAGTTTTTTCCTTATAAACATATGGTTACACTAATAAAAAGTCAGAAAGCATTCTGCTGAAAGATAAAAAAAAATAACTATAATACCTGATGAAGCTGTTATGTGATATTGTATCTTTCTCTGTGTTCACGATTTGGAAAGCAAATTTTGTATCTTTCTCTGTGTTCACTACCTGGAAAGTGAATTTTCAACAAAGCTGTGTAGTTGTTTAACGCAAAAATAGGCATGCATTAATTAAGGCGAGAAAATGAAGGAAAAAAAGGATAGGCTCTCATCATCTCTTTCTTTCTCTGCTGTCTAAACTACATCTAATAAAGAATATTTATCCAGATTTCACCAAAAGACGTGGTTCCTTTTTCCATCACGACGTCACCATTAGTTGCGGAGTTAAAACCATTGGCATTTAGCATGCCGGTGTAATCGCCACACGCATGAAAGAAGAGATTATTACATGATATTGTTGAACAGCATGGTCGTTTTATCCTGTACAGTTGCTCATGGATGTAAAATGGCTATTAGGAAGATGATCGGTGAGGAGAACACTTTATTGTCATTATCTTATTTCAGGGCTTGTTTATTATGATGTAGGCCGTCACAGCTAAGCGCACCTTCGTTTTATTTTTATTTTATTAAAACTTAAAGCTTGGAAACGTTTTTAGCCAGAAGTTAATTCTCTTTGTTTGTATCGCACACAAGCGCACTTGCATCGCATGTGCACAGTCATCACACGTGTATAACATGGTTCAATGAAAGGCAACTGTTTTCAGGCCTGGGATTAGCTTTGCAGGTGTCACCAAGGCTCATAAATGTTCGCGTCTCCCAACGCATTGTTAGTGGCCTCACTACTTAGGAACGATGTTAAACCTACATAACACAAGAATGACTTAACTTCCAGTGTCATTCTACAGACATGTACATAGCCTCCCTCTTTAGGGTATGAGTATTTGCTTTCTTAAATATACATCAGTATAAGTTAGTGTTTGTAAATATGATTTTTTCAGTAATTGGAATAAAAGATGGCATTTCCTCAGTGCACGAATATTTGCACGTAATGCCCTTCACAGGAAAGAGATGCTCGGTAAAATGAACATTTTTGATGCTGAAGGTGAAACAGTTTGATACGATACGACAAGCGGGTGTCTTTGGCTTTCTTTCGCATTGCTTACCAAGTGTTTGCCCCATTTTCATTTTGTTCGTTAGACTTTTGAGAGACCTTGAATGTGATCATTCACCTCTTGCCATGTCAGTTTATCGTTGCGAAACTATTGAGAAATATGCCGGTGCTCCCGTCTCCGTAAACACGACAGTTCCGGGGTCAAGTGGCTGTTGTGATCAAGTGTCAGGGGTCAAATAGGTTACGTAAACACCTGGTATAACATATCATGTTTGAGCGCTTTGCCAAGCGTGAGATAAGACAGGTGAATAGATCTGATGGCCTTTTGTTCATCCCAGTGAAAACATGATTTGAAAACAGTTGATTTTTTTCTACTCGAATACTTCTGTTTGTGTGTCTATTGAAAGAACCTGTAGAAATTTCATAAATATAGACATAGAATGGAAGTTTATTATTAGGCTGTGGAAAGAAACGTCATTACACAAACTGCAGACGAAACATCCAACCGTTATTAGAAACCAGGAGTTTAACTGTCAGTGTCGGTATTACAGAATGACGTTTAAGGTGTTTCGAAACAACTGCTGGATGTTAAAAGGGGTAAGGAGGGAGTTGCGAGCTGGGACACGGCCTCCCTTTGGTTGGCTGCTCAGATTCCCCTGCTGCTGCTGCAAGGAGCGGATGCGGGAATGCCTTCCTTGCCTTCCTCCTCCCTATAGGACTGGCGGTTTACGGGGTAGCACTTGGAAACGTCTTTGACACACCACGTACCGATTTTAGACTCTTTCTTGATGATGATTTGGTTATATTCTTTTGTGTGTATCTTTGTTTATATGCGGGTTTTTTTGTATTCTTTTTTTTCTGAACCTTGGTTTTTGGTAATTATATCGACATCCATGAATGTTAGAACGGACTTAGTTGGCACAGGAGGTTTTATCTGGTCATTTTTTAGGAATGGAGTATAACCTTTAAGACGAATTTCAGTGGATATCAGGGGAATGACAAGATGAATTCTGGTGTACCTTTCTTCGAGTTTAAATCTGGTAACTTCCTCCCTGCGCAAAAATTGGAGATCATTATATACAGTAGTTACCTTACCATGAATTTTGCTGTGATATAAAAGAAGAGACTGTCATAATTGACTACGGCAGAGCTGACCTTCTGTCCGGAAGGCGAGCCCATGCTGGAATGTTCTCTTGCCTCCTTTCCTCGCCTTCCATCGACTCTTTCCCTTTGCCTCGTTCAGTAAGTTTCCTGACGAAACTCAGCTGCAAGTACACAATGACAACCGATCAAAATAACGTCTCTCGTGTCCTGTTCCGATATGGTATTCTTAGATAAGCGAAGGACTGCCTCTCCTTTCCCATAGGATTAATTCCCCCCTGGTTGCCTCCTCACCAATCCCTTTGCTCTGCAATAAATAATACAAAATAAAGGGGAAAGACGAAAAGGAAAACAATAAAAGACAAATGTGATGGATTAAAAAGTGTGATCGTCGAGGCTGTGTTCAGCTTATCGGGGTTCCGGCATGAACTTGGCCTTGAAGGGATGTGGTGGTTGGGGGTTCCCCTGACCCTCAATCCCCATGGCCCTCTCTCCACTTCATGGAGCCACACCCCCTTGCTCTCGGCCGCTTCCTCCCCGACTTCTTACTTTTCTCCTCTCGGTTTTCTCTTTCGCTTTTTCTCTCTTCTGTTCGCTCTGCAGTTTCCCTGCATCTTGCGAGTTCTTCATGTTAGCCGAGACTTTGGTTGCTGTTGTACCTTAGACTGAATGAATTTCCTTCTCAACTCTTCATTTCTTTCCCTGTCCTCCATCCCCTAACCATCCTTCTTTCTCCCACATTCTCATCCATCCACTTATTACCTACCCCACCTGCTGTTGTAGCCTCCCGCCTCCTTCTATGTTATTGAGGATCCCTTTCACCTTCCTCTCTCCTCTCGCCCTTTGGATTCGCTCTTTCCTCTCCTTCCTGTTGCAGCAGCACTCATTTTCTAAGACGCTGCTGCCTCGGTGGCGCCCTGTGTGTCTGTTTATGTTTGTATATGGAAGTGTGTGTGTGTGTGTGTGTGTGTGTGTGTTGCGTGTACCCTGCGTTTATGAGTATGTAACTGCCGTCATTTCCGTTCGTGCTGTGCACTTGTACGGTTTTTAGGCATCCATTTTCCCTTGTTCTAACGTTTATTCAGAGAGTATTTCCCTTGTTTCTTCAAGTGAGGCAGACTCTCCTACCTCTTGGCTTCTCTCTTTGTCTCCTTGCCTACTTCGGTCAGTTTTTCCCGTAACATTGCATCTTGTGATACAGTTTTTTGTTATTCTATTTTTTCTCTTGCATTGTATTTCCACTCAGCCTTCCCAGTGAACCTCTGCCCACTTATTACCTGTTCTTTGCGTTATCTTTCTAACACCTAGAAGTCGATATTTCATATAATTAGAGAGTTATTGTACCATATATTCTCATTATCCTCATCTTCAATCTACAGAATTCCTCAATCCGAACTAATGCTTTCACCAACGCCGTCTTCGAATCCGTGTCGAAACCGGCGGAGAACAGTTCCCTTTATGGATTTCTTATGGCCCAAGTCGCCTGTCATATCAAACCTATAGATTCAGTTGGGGCATTTAGCCTGTTTCCTACTTTAGTTCGTCCTGATTTCTGTGGCTTTTCCCCGATTCTCTTCCTTTTTCAGATTTTCGTCATTTTTATCTATACGCCTTTTGTTTATTCCTCTTTAGTTATATAGTCCTTTGACTCGTGTTTAAATTATTTCTTATGCTAAGAAGTCCGTAAATTGGTTTTTATTAAGGCTTTAGTGATACGCCTCTAACCCCACGTAAAATTTCAAGCGTTGTTACGCCTTTTCGATTTTTCAAAATACCTACATCCACAGTACTCTGGTTCTTCTTATTTACATCTTATGCAAATCAATCCTAACCTCTTACTCCCCTATTACACACTTTTCCTGTTTCTTCACTAATTGTCGTGTATCTTAGGGCATTCTTACCCTAGTGGTACAAGACTCTCCGTCTAAGTCTTTCTGTACTCAGTGGGTCTTTCCATTTCCTCCAAATTTTGATTCCCTCTCCCCTCATGTTCTGTCCTCTTTCTTGATAGTTTTATATTAGCCTTTCGTTTTCCACATTTATCTTCGCTGCATTAAAGAAAGACGAGAGAAAAACGACGTGTATTTTTAGTGAACAAAATATTCTCAGACCCTTTAATGTATATGATTTAAAGGTATTTTTTTCAACTATATCATTCTAAGAATGTTTTCGTGTTTCACAGGGTTGCTCGAATAATTTAGTAAGTTTACCTTATGTGTACATATGTATGTTTCTGTTAAAGGTTCATGCTGTTTATAAATTTTCCATAAAATATTTGTTTCTCTGTATCTGGCATTAAACTTTCAAAATAACCTTCTAGTAACTAACAAGAGTAATCGTCGTACTAGGAGTAACTTAGAAAAATGGAAATTTAGAAACTTAAAAAAAATGTATATACTGTATTATATTCGTGTTAATTGTAAACACTCTACGGGAATAGAAACCCCTCTTTGTAGTGCTCCTTTTGAAACCTTTATGTGTCGTATCCTCATGTCCTTGCCTCTTGCACGTCACTCTTGCGGGATGTCCACAGTACTTTAATATTGGGAGTTTTAAAGGAAAAATTTTTCAAGTTGCACTACAGTTTCCTCAACGCACTTTCACACCATCGACACTTTCCAAGGGAAGACAGTTGAGAGTAAATCTTGTGACTTTCACTCAAGATCAGTGTTATTTCATACGGTTTTTATCTGTTGTTACTAATTCAAATAGCCGTTGATTTTAGATTCCTAATGAAGAAGAAAGATTAAGAAAAAAAAAGGGGTGTGTAGTAAAAGTGTTTTTAGCCTGGTCCATTTCTTCATTTTTAACCTGCATTGGTAGCAGTTTTTATATCCTCAATGATTCTGCAAGAGAAAATTGTGAAAGTATGTTAGATATCTGTTAAAATCGGCCGTTGAGAGCTGAACAGAAATCCACCGTTAAAAAGATCCTGCAGCGTTGTAGTTCAGCGAGAGAAAATAGTCCCAGGTGAACTTGTTGAACATATATCCTCCGGCAAACCAGGCTCTTCCACTTTGGGGACGCCTAAAAAAAAGAAGAAAAGGAGTTACTAAGTTATATTGTGTGCCAAGCGCTGCAGCTACACCCAGTTGTTACTCGAAGAAAGTAAGAGGGCTTGCTGACTGACCTGAAGATTCCATATTGCCGAGAGGCCCTCCGGCCATATTAGGCAAATGTGCTGCCCTATACTTAGTTCGTCCGTGAACTTGTTTCTCTCTCTCTCTCTCTCTCTCTCTCTCTCAGTTCTCTGTGTCCCTCTCTCTCTCTCTCTCTCTCTCTTCCTTTCTCAGTTCTCTGTGTCCCCCCCCTCTCTCTCTCTCCCCCTGTAGGGGGGTAATGCCGTCATTGCACCTCACGCGCGGTGCACTGTAGGCATTACTTAAGGGTCTTTGCAGCGTCCCTTCGGCCCCTGTCATTCCTTTACTGTACCTCCTTTCATATTCTTACTTCCATCTTTCTTTCCACCCTCTTCTAACAATTGTTTCATAGTGCAGCTGCGAGGTTTTCCTCCTGTTACCCCTTTGTAACCTTTTACTCTTAGTTATCCTTTCAGAGCTGAATGACTCCATAGGTCCCAGCGCTGGGCCTTCGACCTAAATTGGATATCCTAGTCTATTCTCTCTCTCTCTCTCTCTCTCTCTCTCTCTCTCTCTCTCTCTCTCTCTCTCGTGTTTGTTGTGATGATGAAATACGAGTCTTCTGAACTTTTCATTTACCTTTGTTCATAAAAATACCTGATATATATTAATGAGCTAAAATGGTGATCATGCAAAAATGATACAACAAAACTAGGTATAAGTGTGACACAACCAGTCAGCTGAAGGTGTCTTCCCGGACGAAAGAAAAGTGGCCATGGTATGACACCTGTGCAAAAGATCAGAAGCTCAGAGGGTAAAGGAAGGTTCATGTCAATTGGATTTATAACCAAGGAATCACACCATTTGAAGGTCGTTCTTATTCCTGTCTCTCATTCGAAACTGTCCGGGCACATTTTCAAAAAAGGTTTTCGCGAGTAATGCAATTTATGCAGTGTATTTTTCACATTACTTGGTATCATATTACAATAGTCCTTCATTACATATGCATTCATTTATCTGTCTCTTTTGTTAGTGTATGTTCGTTTGTTTGTTTTTCCTTTCTTTTCTTACAGTGCTTGACTTAGCTAATAAGCTTGTTGGTCGCCTCGGTTTTATGTTAATGCAACTTAAAGCAATATATATATATATATATATATATATATATATATATATATATATATATATATATATATATGTATATATATATGTGTGTGTGTGTGTGTGTGTGTATAATCATGAGGCTACAAAAGTCTTTTAATATCCCATTCACGTTGCTTCTGGAATATCCCCGATGGGGAATTATCACCGAAGGGGAATTTTTTAAGTGGTAAATGGATAGTTACCGCCGGGTCTCGATCCCTCAACACAGCACCTTCCAACGACTCCTTCGAAGGTCAGACCATTGAGCCACCAAGAGACCCGGCGGTACCGATCCATTTATCACTTAAACAGTTCCCCTTCGGTGATAATTCCACATCGGGGATATTCCCGAAGTAGCGTGAATTGGATATTAAACGACATTTGTAGCTCCATGACTATATTTAAAGCACGGTGTGATAAAAATTTTATACAGTATATATAATATATATATATATATAAATATATATATATATATATATATTTGTATATGTATATATATTTGTATATATATATATTATATATATATATATATATATATATATATATATATATATATATATATATATATATATATATATATATATATTTGTATGCTCATGTTGGTGGTACTGACGTGTGGGGTAGATGAAGCAACCATGATGGTACAGTGCAAAAAGTACGTTGTAGAAGGATTCGAAACCCACAAAGAATACTTGTAACTGCATTTTCTTCTAGGATGAAAGTGTGAATCGGTTAAGACGAGTTTGTTGCTCAGTACATTTTGTAGTCAGTGGGGAAGGGGTTTAGCGATTACGCAGCATAGTTAGGAATACGGATCAGAGTGTGCTTAGATGACATAGTTATGTTGACGGAAGAGGAGATGTTGATGAGGAGTTTAGACCAGATGTTGGTCCAGAGTTTGCTTGGCTGAGAGAGAGGGTGGCAGAAGCGTCCCCATAGAGGTGATGGATGGAACATTATCTGGATGGAGCGGTTAGATGCTTCTAATGAGGCTGATTTTGAGGTTTCTGAAGTGGCTGCGATTTCGTGATATTGCTTTCTTTCTTTATTCATTTTATTCCATACGGTTCAGCAATATCGTGAGTGCAGTTTGTATACATGTGTGCATAAGCATCTATAGCATTTGGAAATCGTGATGTAAAATCTGAAATCGTATCTTAATGTAACAGGTAATGAAATGAAAGGATAAGTTCCGAATTGCTCTTATGATTGACTTTGAAAACACATCATAAATTTAAACCATGTCCGGAAGCGTAAAATATTTTACGAACTTGGTAAATCCATCTCTCTAATAAAGTTTATGAAACCTAAGCAGTTCCATAAACTTTATGAGTGAGGGAGATGGATTTACTCACTTCAGAAAGTATTTTACGATTCCGGGCAAGGTTTATATTTATGATGTATTTTCAAAGTTTATCAAGAGAGCGACTGGAAGCTTTGAGAATCGAATCCTACGGAATGACCAGAGTGCTTAGAAGCTGCTTTTAGTGTTTATAATTTTTTTCAAGCCTATTTTTATTATCTGGTACATTGTCATTTCTTTGTTTGTTTTTGTTTTCTTGCTATGGTTATAATTTTGACCTTACCCAAATGACTTCAGGCATTACAACCCTCTGCTTGCCAGATAACACTTGTAATTAAGCAAATCAATATGCAGACCATCAGTACAAATCTCCTATTCTATCATCTTCCTTAAACTTCAGTGGAGAACTTCCATTAATATCCGCCTCGTTTTGTTTAGGCGTTACTATGCCACACTGCCCATTATCCGTGATTTTTTTTTTTTTAACCTTAAAGCCTTTCAGTACTCCTCCTGGAATTGTTGTCAATTACTTCTTTAGATTGTCTTTCAGCTGCTGGAACTGTTTAATTTGTATTTAAAATCCATGATTTAATTTTGTTACTTCCCTGTTATTCATTTATGGACAGTTCTTTCTTTGGAAGCGTGCTTATGAGTATCTGACTCGTTGGATCGTTGTCAAAAATGCTTCCCAAACGTGAAAAATCATCAAAAGCAATATTTATCCCACAACTCCACAACCCTTTAGAATTTCCACGTAGACAAATGGAAAGGCAAACTGTAAAAAGGGTATAAAGAGGACGTTACATTTTGACTGATAATGTACAGCCAACCACAGGTGGGATAATTTCTCAACTAGTGAGTGTGTGTGTTTGTGTGTCAGCGCGTGTGCTGTTATAGTTCTATATCATCCATGTGGCGTTGTTAGTCTATGTAAGAGTCGCCTGTTGAGTAGACGTCTCACTATCGCCTTTGACGGCTGTGTTTCAGAGAAAGAAATTCCTCTTATGTGGAGGATTCTCTGGCGCCTTTCTTAGATTACTTTCGCGCTTCAAAAAAAATGCCTTTCATATATCCTCCTTGGCAGGTGAGTATTTTTTTTTTTACCACGATATATTCCTGTTTGTTGACAACGTTAATTGTGTTTTCCGCTTCTTGTCGGCGATGATTAAATAAACATCTCTATTTATTTGATTTATGGCTCGGTTATTGTACTCCGATTTAGGTATTTAGACTATTTTCATATTAAAAGGATGACGTTACTCGCACATGTTTAGTCTGGTCTGTTTGAAACAAGAACAATACACATCTCACTTGCGGTTGGTTGGGTGTTTCTCAGTACTACGAAGTAGAAATAAGACGTGCATACATACGTATGTGTGCGCATGCGTTAAATTTTTTGCGTGTGTGTTCTGATTTTATACTTATGAATATATTTTTTTATCACGAATATCACGATTTATAAGGTAGAATGAGCACAAGAAATGTGTCCGGTGCGCTTTCTGGTTTCCTCTTACGAAGTGTCGGTAGGCAACCATTTTTTTTTTATCTTTCGTCGCTGTAAGAATTAATCGACACTTTTTTTTACGTAATTTATCAGTTTGTCATGCAGAACCCTTCCTCTCATTCCCACCCCCTCTTCCCAACTCCCTAAATGCTTATCTTAACATTTGATTGTTTAATCAGTAGGGAGATAACGACACTAGATAAATCGTTTATTTTTTTTATCAGTTGAGTACGTTTGTGC
>NC_089754.1:26960677-26973177 GCF_040412425.1 Macrobrachium rosenbergii | reverse complement strand
CTACCTTTGCAGTTTACTTTTGGTAAAAACTTTTTGACTTAGGCTACGAAACCTCTGCAATAATAGAAAGTTACTAGACTACAGCTGACTTGGTTCACGTTGCAACCAACATGTATTACAAAACTGTAGGGAATTCTGCCCATGAATATCATGTAAACAAATCATTTTGACTGAATGATTTTGCCTGCCAAATAAGTTAAAGGTAATAAACTCCATTGGGAACAGTATTTGGAAACAGCTGGAATTTGTTTGTGTGTGTTGCTCTCTTAAAACAGCTGGAATTTGTTTGTGTGTTGCTCTCTTAAAACAGCTGGAATTTGTTTGTGAGTGAGTCGCTCTTTTAAAACAACCTTCAACCTTTAATCATCCATCTGAACCTCGACAGAGGCTTGTGGGTGATAACCTGTACTTAACTTGACGTTGCAAGTAGTCTTGCAAGATGCACATCTCCTCAATGAGTCCTCAGGCGGTGGCTGGACAGCTGTTGCCAGGTCATGGATCAGACTGACTGACACAGTAGGACGAATTCTACACTCTTGGGCATCTCTGCTTCTTGCTTGAATGGGCATGCCCATTAGAGCTTCCTTTTCTTCAGTCAACTTTCGTATATCGGATTTTTTTGCCTGGTCTGAAGCTTTATTTTAATCTCCAGTTTCCTACTAGTAGACTTTTCCACTTACTCTTCAAATTTTTTGACCAGTTTGAATAACTTTTTTTGTTCCTTTCTAGTTCTGTTCATCCGCGTCGCACTTACTTATCGATAAGAGGAAGATCACTCTTCTGTCGCTCTTGTTCTTCACTCTCCTTATTAATTTTAAAGTTCAGTTATACAAAATTTGAATTTATTCCGGCAGCAGAGATGAATATGTGTAGTTAAATATATTGTGTACTTATATGTCATCGTGCAAATACACAAACGCTTGCATATTTTTGCATAAGGATTGTATACCTAAGAGTGCCATGACTTGGGGCGAGTGTCTAGCCTATAAATATTGAGAGAGAGAGAGAGAGAGAGACTGAGGGTGATTTGGATCTAGCGGCGATCCCGCCAAAGCATTCGATAGCTCACATTACGCAATGGTTTATGCAGCCAACATCAGAGTCAAAGTAATCAGTCACGTCATAACCGTATCGGTTAAATGAGATTTTTACTTTTTATTTTATTTTATTTTATTTTATTTTATTTTGGGTTTTTGCCAGATTTTCATTCTTCACTTTGATTCATGTAGACTTTGGCTCGGTAAGAGCATCCGATTGCCCGCTCCGGCGGCCTTCGTATTCACGGTTAAACAATTTAAGATAACTACCTAAGGGTTATTAAATTAAACAATTTGGATAATTACCTACTGGTTTTTCCTCTGTTGGTCTCGATAATTTTTTGTCATAATATTTCAGTGATGCATATTATGCGATTGTCAAAGCAAAGTGACTTGCTAGCCTGCGACTGCTCGGTAGTTTCCGTCTCTTGACGGTGTTATTCCCTCGATTTGCGATGTTTAACCTGTATATTTTTACTGGTGACTTGGAGTTAAAATCAATTCTGCGCTTCCGAAGAGGAAAATGAATATTTTGGGGACCAAATTTTTGGTCGTTTTGTAGAAAATGTGAAATTTTCAAGTGCATGAATCATTTTTACGAAAAAATTTTTTGGGAAGCATTACAGCAAAGTACTTGTAAACGATGTCGGCGTTAACTGGCCATAATAAAGCACATTTTTGCATTGAGTTTGGCTTTAAGAAGTGAATAGTATTTATGTGGTATTCGTGGATAATTAAATAAATGCAGGAAGTAAAATTACGTTATTGTATGAACACTGATAGGTTGTAATCAGACAGCTTTAGAATTTTTTTGGAAACGCTCCGTGAACAACAAAATAATGGTGTACTGATTGCGTTCGTTCTTTTGGCTGTTCCGACGTCAGCGCTTCTGCAGATTGTTATTTTTGGCCGATTGTACGGTCGACTCTCAGAGAATGATTCTCCGACTTTTGTTATAGACTAAATACAATGTTGCTTGTTGGGTATAGTGGTGTGATTGTTTGTTCATGTAGAAATCCTGTTCCTAGGGATAAATTGCCTATACCTTACTTTGGAATTTATCAGAATAACGTTCATTTGTGCAGACATGGCACAGTATGTGTAAACGAGTGCAGTTTGCATAGTCTCGTAGCTGAGGATTCGTTGAGAAGAAAGGCAGCAATGGCTGACAATTCTTAGGAACACGGAGTTATGTCGGGTCGATTTTGGCATTTCCTGACCGCTGTTACTCGCTGCAAATATTTCTTCCCACTTTCTTTCCGTCTCTCTCTCTCTCTCTCTCTCTCTCTCTCTCTCTCTCTCTCTCTCTCTCTCTCTCTCTCTCTCTCTCTCTCTCTCTCTCTTCCTAACACCTGAAGCAAAATATTTAATGCTTCATTAGATCTCTGAGGAATGCGCATATATAGATATATAAATGTTTTTACTTACATTTCTCATTCCATAATGTTGCTAAGGGTTTTATTTTCATCAAATCATTAACTTCTTATTTTCTTCATCAGTCAGTCAAATGTCTCATTAAGCTCTATAATATATATATATAAATATATTATATATATATATATATATACATATACATATATATATATATATATATATGTGTATATGTATAAATATATATATGTATATGTAGACATAATATATATATATATATATAATTTCGCATGTATTACAGAACTTAATAAGACTTTTGACTGCCTGATGAAGAATACAAGAAGTTAAAAGACTGAATGATTTTGATGAAATTAAAGTCCTTAGCAACAGTATGGAATAGGAAATGCAATTCAAACATGTATATATCTAAATGTATGCCCATTCCACAGAGATCAACTTTTTGCTTGACAGGTATGTGTTTCGTAACAGCCACAATGCCCTTTCAACTTCCCTATTTTCCACACGTTTTGGATACGCTTATCTATGTAAGCCTTGGATCTGTGTGGAGAAGAAATGCAGAGGCTTCCACTTTCGCAACACGAAAGCCTTTTATTCGCTTTTTGTTCTAGTCCTCCGGGGCTTGATGACCACTCAAGAAATTCCATGTTATTATTTATATATATATATATATATATATATATATATATATATATATATATATATATATATATATATATGTATGTATATGTTTATATAAATATGTGTGTACGTGCGTGTGTGTGTGTGAGTGTGTTTGTGAACACCGTACTGTACATGTGAAGTAAATAGTATTTTTAATATTATATATGAAGGTATGCGTTTGGATGTTTATTAACGTGAGCCGTAAAGTAGCCAGCATTAAGTTGGTTATTTTCTTGTGCTCATTTATTTGCAACTGTTGCAGTTGTGGCAACTTGGGCTGTCCTTGCATTGCCAGTAACGCAGATCATAAATATTAAGAGGAAAGTAGAAGGAAAGGCTGGAAGATCGTAAAACGTATAATAGAGGGAAGAGAGGAGGAGACCTTTAAATTTAGAAGCATTAATGAATAAGCCATTATATATGTGTGTATATGTATGTATACGTGTGTGTGTGTGCGGGGCGGGGTTTAATGTCCATTTTAACCCCGCAGTAATAAAAGCTGTTTTAAATATGTATATTATCGTATAATCTTGGTGCGAGAAAATGTGCGATTCACCATTTTCTAACTCATTTCCTTTTATTAAAATGGAAGCCTGTATAGTCGGAAAAGATTTTATTAGTAATTCACATTTTTCGATAAAATTCGTTCT
This sequence comes from Macrobrachium rosenbergii, assembly GCF_040412425.1. Lineage (NCBI taxonomy): Eukaryota > Metazoa > Arthropoda > Malacostraca > Decapoda > Palaemonidae > Macrobrachium > Macrobrachium rosenbergii. The sequence continues at coordinate 26,969,438 of NC_089754.1, read as the reverse complement.
GTATTCTACGCTTGCTACTATGTCACTTCTGCATTGCTTTTACTACGACAGGTGAGTGACGTTGTTAGGGAAAGGTTGACCAAGATATAGTTAATATAAAGTTGAAATCATAAGCGATCTTTTTCTTTCCCAAGATTCAGTGGCCATCCTCATTTTATTTGGCTGTTCAATCAGTAGGTAAAGTGTAATTCTCGACTGAAATTAAGTTAGTAATTAAATTTTCTATCGTTTGAGTTTAAGGTCATGAATGCATTGCAGGTTTTTTCACCGAAGAAAGAAATGAGCTCCACATGCTCAGTTTCATTAGTGACTTTCATTGCTGCTTTTTATATCAGAAAAGGTGCCGACAGTCGTGGGTCTTCAGGTTGGTTGTATGTTACTGTATTTGGCCTGATAGTATAGAGGAGGTCAGTTACAAAATGGACTTTCCTCGTTAGCGTCCCAACATTCCCGATGAAAGGATTTTTGAGGGTGATGCTAGTTATCACGCTGAATTTGCTGATTTCTTTTCTTTTTTTTTTGCAATTAGGAGTTATGAGATTAGTGAAGTTTAAAGGGAAAAGAAATAGCTCCGTGCCAATGCCATCAAGAACATTTATTTCACCGACTCCGTATTGAAAGTGGCCACGACGTCCTGCATGGCAGATCTGCACGGCGTGCAGTTTTTACAGAGGCTTTTGAGGTTTGGCTGAGAAAAAGCAGATATTCTGAGATGATTGACTGACTAGGCATTTTTTGGCGGCACAGATACCAGGGTCACTGACGTCTTCTCTGAAGATGGCAAGGGGCGCCTTTTCCCCGTAGCATTCAAGCTTGATTCGCAGTCTCCTGAAGGAAGTCGTCTCCAGCTCACATGAGGTCATCAACTGAAAGTCAAATCGCGACGCCATAGTACCGAGGCAGGGCATGATGGTATGGGTACCAGCGCCGTACCTCTTGCAACTGCTCATCTTTCTCCCCCTCCTCCTTTTCCTCAATTCTTTCTTCTTCTTCTTCTTCTTTTTCTTCTATCCTGCTACTCAGATTGTTCCGAGGAGCCTTTCTACTGTGAAAGGACAGGCAGAGGTCATCCATGCTACACCCAGTCAGGGCCCGACGCCGTCGCAGCAGACGACGTCGATCGAAGGAACGACTGACCGACCGACCGACCGACCGCTCGTAGCTCCCGTTGGTGACTCACTCGATCGTTATTTGGTCATATGATAATGAAACGCAGCTACGCGATGAAGCTTAGTCCTATCTAGCGCGATTGAAATAACGAACGAGTTCTGTTGGTTCCCTCCAGAGCAGGTGGCACCCCGCCATGTTAGGAGGGTCTTTGGTCTCAAGTGAAGGTATGCAAATTGAACTTCAGTGCTGGAATATTTTCCTGCTGGCGACGACTTTATTTACCAGGGCTGGTTTCATGGAATCAGGATCATTTACAAAGGAGAATGAAGCAGTGATTGTTTTCGCCTAAAACAACGAAGACTAAGTAATTTATGAATAGTGTCAAGGTACTGAAGTTGTCTGTATGCATCAGATTTATGTAAATACTTATATAGTTTAGACGCACCCTAAGGCCAGCTATATAGTTTAGACGTACCCTAAGGCCAGCTTTCTTCCCTATGGGTACGGTCGTAATTATTAAACTGCAGAGGAGTCTGTTGCAAATGGCATTTTAACCACTATATTCCGCAGCTATAAAAGTTCTGACATAAGCAAAAAAGAAAGATACTTATAGAGACATTGCATACAAATTAATTCACCACACAGTCTTTAATAATCCCTTGCCCAAATGTCAGACGTAACTTTTTTTTTTTCAAGTAAATCCAGAAACTTGCTATGCTCCGCCCATTACCTGGAAAGCCCCTGATGTCCCAGTGAACATAGCAAAAAGTAGGAAGAAGAAAAAAATAGCAGCCAATGGGAACTCTGGTATGTCTGAACCTGAAGGCCCTTATGAAGAGCAAAGGTTCCCTCCTTTGTGGTTCTTCCAGAGGTTTCGCCTCGCCTCTTCGAAGCTAAAAGGAAAGCTGGAGGAACAAGAGGTTGCAGTATAACCTGAAGCGTCCTCTTATGCCTTGATTTCTGGTACCTACGGAAAGGTCAAGTATGGGGCGAGTAAACATAAATCTTTTGCACGTGGTTTTTTTTTCTGGGGTGTCACTTAACATTTTGCCTCTCTTCTCCCGAGAAAATAAAAAGGATTTTAAGAGAAATAAAACCGTACACAGAAGGAGGCCATTAATTACGACAGCCCAGTCTTTTATTATAGTAAATTTCATCTCAAGCCCCTCAAGGAGAGAGAGAGAGAGAGAGAGAGAGAGAGAGAGAGAGAGAGAGAGAGAGAGAGAGAGAGAGAGAGAGAGTTGTCTAACCTCACTGCCGTAAACTATGCATATTCCTAGTGTTAGCGGAGAAATATGAAGAAAAATACAAACTCAATAATTAGCTTTGCCACTCTTGTATAATTGGAAGCCATCCAAAAGCACTACCTCCCTTGGAAAAACTGCTGCTAATTTCTGTTTTGGTTAAACCTTCACTTTCCGTTTCTTTTCCCAGTTACGTCACACACACATACACACATACATACATACATAATGAAGGTTGCTGCCACATTCATGCTTTAGCTGTTGAATCGTGGATGAACCCCTGTACAGAAAGCTTACACAACAATAGTCGCTTTACACACCTGCAAAGAAGGCTCATCTGCAGTGCAATAATCCCCGCCCCCACACACCCATACATGCAATATCACACTTCCTAGATTTTTCCTGTACCTCTTTCACGCCATTTATCCAGCGATTTTTAGGTCTTTCTCTCCTCCCTCTTAACGCTTTCAAATTATATTCTCTTTTCACTTATCGGTCTTCCTCTGTTCTTTCTACATGACCAAACCATCTTAAAGAACGCTTAAGTTCTCGATCTTTTAGCCGCTTATTCTACATATCTCCGTTTTTCTCGCCCATTCAGTTCTTCATATGATATCTTTACAACCTCAGCCTTTTTATTCAAGTAAATCCATCGTCCACTTTTCACCTCCATAAAGAAGAGTTGGCTCAACAATTCCCACATACATTCTTAACTTGGGTTCCATAAACATGTTCAAGTCTCTTCAGAGGTTTTTGCTTACACCCTGCAACATTTCTTGCTTCGCCTAATTTTGTATATCCCTTCCCTAAGCTTATGTTCCTCCATTTTATTTATTCCCAAATACCTCTAGGACTCAGCCTCCTGTAGTCTGCCCCCCAGCCTTATATACTCGCATAGCCTTACTCATGTTCTAACCTTTACGCTCAACTTTCTACGCTTGCTCTTTCATGTTCTTCTTCAGTTCCTGAAGTTTCTCCTTTCACAACTCCTTTTATCATACAAAACTTTATCCCTATGTCTCATTTCCTTTTACTAACTTCTCGCTTCGCTCCATCTATATTACAGTGATTCTTAAACTGGGGCGCGCCCCCTAAGGGGGCGCCAGAAGCTTACAGGGGGGTCGCAAGCAGGGTTGCCAGATGGTGCTTATTTTTTTTAAATTTGTGATATTAATTGCAAAATTGCAAAAACATTATCACTGCTTCCATCTGTTTTCTAATTATTATCTCAAAACATGCCAGAAATTCAAAATATAAGTCAATTCATTTCAAGTCTTATTTATGAATTGAAATATAGAACAGTGCATACTTATAAAAAACTTAACACCAATAAAACAAAAATCTATCATTCATCAATATATTCATATAAGCAAATAGGCAACATATTATTTACAGTTTATAGTTGGGATCTATACATATTTGAGAGGGGGGGGCGCAAGGCAAAAAAGTTTAAGAACCACTGATCTATAAAGACACTGGAAACACTTGTAGGGCACCCGACCTCCTTTCTGTGTTAGAGGGAGTGGCTCTAATGGATAATTATTAACCTTGCGACTTTCAGCTATTATTCTGGGATGGGGTTGTTAGCCCGTACCCCGCACTATGGACCAAACCATATATGTACACACACATATATACATATATATGTACACATATACATACATACAAAAAATCTCTATCAGCATTATTGTAATCACTCAACCACATAACAGCTTGCCCTTGACCGGACATTTAACGCCGTTGTCTTTTTTAATCTTTATTTATTTATTTTATTTTATTGATATACTTATTTTGAGAAATGTCGTTTATTTTCACGTAGACCGTTAGGTATTATCGCAGGTAGATGAATTTGACCATTCGTATCCATAATTCATGACTTCATTTAAATCATAAGTTTATATCCAGTGATAAATCAGAGCTCTGATTTTCAGCTGCATAAAACTGATGAGATTATAATTTTATGAGTTTGATAGAGTAAAAATTTCAGTATCGTGCATGAAGATCAGGTGTGATAATTTTGATTGGAAAAAAAAAAACAGCAATTTTAACTTCACGTGCTTCCACAACCAAAGTATGACAGCAAACAGATATAATACGAAGGAGAAAAGTCGAGACTGGGCGGTATGTGTAAAGAGAATGGTCAAAATCTTTTCCTACTTTTACAAACATCTATCATGACATTTTCACTAGCAGGCGATGTGCCCGGCTCTTCGGCAAAGGTATCAATTACCCGATTGTAACCTCACCAATGCGATCCCGGGTTCTAATTTTTTTTTTTTTTTTTTTCGATTCTTGAGAGAAAAATAGTTGATTTCGGGAAATGAGAAACATAAAGGGAACCGGTACGCTAAACATTAAACGACAAGGTACATAATTAACAGGGATTTTGATATTAGGAGTATTAAGTATGTGGAGTTGGGCTCGCAATAAAGAGTTTTCGAAGGAATCTCACTTCTTTGGCGTATTCATTCACGCAGACGCAGATTACATATATATTATATATATTATGTGATCTTTGTTGTATGATCGATAGCATTTTAGCCCTCCAACCGAGATGACTCAGGGTCGATTCTTGGTGAGTAAGGGCATAGAGGAGGCGAGCATCGTTAAAAAGCCATTTTTCATCGTTTAGCCTAAACATATAATTAGTTATCTAACAGTAAGCAACTAAGTAGTCAACCGGGCCCAGCAACCTTATCCCAAAAATAGCTTGCTGAAGACAGGAAAGAATAGACCTAATGGCGCAACCCACCTAAAATGGCAAAATTCATTATAGTAAATATATATATATATATATATATATATATATATATATATATATATATATATATATATATATATATATATATATATATATATATGTATATATACATAATTTATATATATATATATATATATATATATATATATATATATATATATATATATATATATGTATATTTATGTGTGTGCGTTCACGTTTATGTGTGTGTGTGTGTGTGTGTGAGAGGGAGAGAAAGACGATGTGTGTTTTTGTGTGATCAGCCAAGGCCACCCACAACTTCACCAAACAGCTACATAGTAAAATATTGACACGTAATCGTTAGCGAATATAATAGTATGTACAATCTGTCATTAGCTAGAGATGAAAGCATCTGAGGCACCAGTGACAAGTAAATGCGCCGAAGTTTCTTCGGCGCAATCGAGTTTTCTGTACAGCTTCTAATGCTGTATGAGCCGCGGTCTGTGAAACTTTCAGCCACGGCCCAGTGGTGGCCTGGCCTATAGCATTGCCAGACGCACGATCATGGCTAACTTTAACCTTAAATCAAATAAAAACTACTGAGACTAGAGGGCTACAATTTGGTATGTTTGATGATTGGAGGGTGGATGATCAACTTAGTAATTTGCAGCCGTCTAGCCTCATTAGTTTTTAAGATCTGAGGGCGGACAGGAAAAGTGGGAACAAAAAAAAAGTGCGGACGGACAGACAAATAGCCATCTCAACAGTTTTCTTTTACAGAAAACTAAAAACGCTCGGCGCTCACCACCCCCAGTGTCAAACCCATGTGAGCACAAATTTTATCAGCTATAAACATAACATCGTCTGAATTCCAACAAAATCGTACAAGTAAAGGGCAGCCATAACCAATCAGAGTTTCTTTGTATAAGTGATGGTTAAATTCTGTTACCAAAATCACGGCACTGATGTATAGGTTTCTGTTTCTTAATTAAGCCTGGAACATTTGAAACAAGGCTGGGTGTTCCACCTCAAATAAGTCCTCTCTCTCTCTCTCTCTCTCTCTCTCTCTCTCTCTCTCTCTCTCTCTCCAATAGGTACTTTCCTTTTTATATCAAAATTTAATCACTAGTCAGATACGAGACGCAGCATTGGTCATATTATCTGAAAAAACATCCACGCGAAATTTTTTTCATCATCCTGCTAGGTAACAGACAAACAAAGAAACCAGTATAAAACTCTAAACTTCCTTAGCTGACATAATAATAATAATAATAATAATAATAATAATAATAATAATAATAATAATAATAAGTAAAGGGAAACATTCGGTCTAACTGACTTTGTTAAAAGATATTCCATTTCATGTACTTGGTATTTCTTTGTCCTAACTGACAAGTTGGCAAGAACCCCGTTGTTTTTTTTTTTATGACTATTATTTTTCGCTTCGCGCTGAATGCGACTTCGTCTCTTGCATTTCATTTGGCCTCAGACGCACAAGATAAGTAACATGGAGGAGGTTCGCTGCCAATTTCATCACGCTTCTTGCGCTCTCGTCATGCGCATCCAGTCAGCCACTTACATGCCCGCATGACTGAAAACATGAGCGGTGGTGGTATGCGCATGAGTGATGTTTTCCTTTCGTATCGATATCTATTTTTTTTAATGGTGCTCATTATCGTCTGTTCTTGTTTTAGTTAATTATCTAATTTTCAGATATTATTCCATTTCTTTTGATGCCCGTGATATTTATCGTTTTCAGGGTCATTTCACAGAATGTGAAAGGATTCGTAAAGCTTTCAAATTGTTATTCAGGCTTTCGGGTTTTTAAAATGACTCTTATTTCCTGAAGATCATTTTGTTATATGTTTAAAACTGATACAGGACCATTTTTCCTAATTTCAACAATATCTACAATTTTTCCACGTGTCAGAAGAATGGAATTCTGTGAATCATTGTAAGTCCCATCATCGTTACTTCATTGCGATTCAGTTCATAACAGAGAGAAGTATACACTCTGAGACAGGAACAGGAGGACCAGAGAGTGAAACTGTGCGTTGCCTCTCTCGCAAAGCAGAGTATCTTCGATGCCCTCCAAATACGGATCGCTCTTCCGATTGTGTAACAGCGAGCACTTTCGCTCGAATGCCGATGAGCAGACTGCTTTCCGCCAGCCGCACCGCGAGAGGAGGGAGTTCGCCAGGAACTGCTCGATTTATTTGAAGAGTTTTTGCAGTTGGCGTCACACCATCAAAGGTCAGCGATGCCTGTCAGAATGAAATAGAGGAAGATATTATGCTTGGATTCTTTTTGTGGATTCCCTCTGATTAATCAGCCAAATTAGCCTCGATGCATCACTAGAAGTCAAGGGAGTAAAATCTCTCTCTCTCTCTCTCTCTCTCTCTCTCTTCTTAGAGGGTGTTAGGATATTGTAGTGACATTTTATTGTATTTTTTTATTATTATTTGGCAGTAGGAAATCAGCATAAATTTCACATGACTAAAGATTTATGAAGAATGCGAAGGGTACAGAGGATTATCAACGTATTTAGATTTCAAACAGTTTACCCAACATGAAGTATTTCTCTCTTGAGCAAATACAAGGAAGCAGTGGATATAACGGAAGTAATTTACAAGAAAACCGTAACCGAATTAAGTAAACAAAAAATAATATTGACCAAGTCGTCTTGGACGAAAGTCTACGGTAAGTATATTTCACATTTTATTTTGTCATTGTTTTAATTGGCAATTAAAATTCTAAGCGCAAGAAGACAGTGACCAGAATATTCGATAAAAAGATATGAAATAAAATCACGTCTGACTAGTGAGAGTTGAGTACATTAGTCGGACAGCGGCGGAATCTTCACCTAATGAACTCATGAGATTAAAAGACCCGCTTACCACTTTCGATTATATGTGGTAATAATACATTACGTGTACATCCGAGAGTATTTTCATCATTTATGCTGGGCGTCTTATGGTATTAATAACACTATTATCGTTTGATCATCATAATAACTACATTAATGATATAAATAATAATAATGACTTGTTATCATTTATTGCTCTAAATATAAAGAATATTATCTCGCTAATGAATTCACAACGTTTCAGAATTTTTCCCAGCCTTCCTTGATCCGCAAAAAAAGGACAAAAACTCCAGCTGAATTGTCTACATCAGTCATTATTTGAATTCATTTGTATATACAGTACATGAATACATACATTATATATATATATATATATATATATATATATATATATATATATATATATATATATATATATATATATATATATATATATTCTTAACACAGATATAAACGATGTACATTTCTAAAGAGTGAATGTAAAAGCCGAGAAATTAAAATTAATCGACCACATAGTGTGAATAATGACGCATATTTGAGAATTTTACGTCTTGTTGATTTTTGTTACTTACGTCATCGCAATCATTATGGTAGCCGCAAACGCTGCGTGACGCAAAGGACCTCTCTGTGAAATTCTGCCATTCATGGCTTTCCTGTGCTTAATCTTCCATAAATCTTCATTCATCTCCAGCCTCCCTTCCTACAGTTCTTATCCAAGTATGTCTGGGTCTCCCATCTCTTCTGGTGCCCACAGGAGCCCAGCTGACGCTACCACGTACTGTTTTCCCAGGGGTTGCGTTAGGGACATTTGCAAGCGAT
>NC_089754.1:26928177-26953177 GCF_040412425.1 Macrobrachium rosenbergii | reverse complement strand
GCGGTTTATGTGGTTGTTTTGATGCGTATTTTTTTTCTTTCTTTTTACTGCCTACGTTCTCGTAGGTCGCACAGCAGTAACGAAACATTCTTATTTCGGAGCTATTGTTTGCAATCAGCACTTCAGTGCAATTCATGCCGTGGTAACCCTTGAAATCACGTTAATTGCAAGTACTAAATAAGCCAAAAGTGCGAAGCAAACAACCCATATAGTAAGAAAGTTTTGTTAAGTCATTATTTGATAATTAAAAGAACTTGGTTTCCCATTGTATAAAAGTTGACGAGTGCATCGTCTCATTTTCTCCGAGGAAAGAAATCCACAATATTCATTGTGTAGGGGTCGACAAAGAGAAGAAAAATCCTAACAGAATTAATGGAGAACTGTTATAGCAAGTTCGCAGTGGACCTAATTGCTTGAGATCGGTACCTTTTTCTTTCTTATCTGAGGCTGCGTCGTTGACCGGATGACAATTTTTGCGTTTCTGAAAACTAAGATAACAGTCCAGTTGGTCTTTGGTGTATGTTCTTTGTCATAATCTGACTCATTCTATTTCTAAATGACATTTGATACACCCACACGTGGATAACTGAGATGCCATTTATCCGAGTTCGTCGGTGACAGTATGAAACATTTCACCGTTGACTCATTCAAGCTGTGTCTTTGTTTATTGGTAGGTGTCAGTACTTACTGACAGTCACGTTTCTGTGGCTCTATTTCCTTTTATCTCGTACATGATATTTTACTGTGCCAATGAATCCCTCGTTACAATGTTGGTCTCACTATCTAATAGTTGATCCCTTTGAACTACTTTCATATCTCATTGCTGCCCTTGACTTTTGTCTTTCCACGACGGTAACCCAGATATAAAAAAAACCGAAAGATAATTCCACTGTCTCCATGCAGCATTGACACAACATTTTTAATTCCATTATATGGCTCTGGGATTTTATGTCCAACCCAGGTTTCTCATGTTTTATTGGGTATGTCTAAAGGTTAGTTGACATTCAAGTCAAGTGTATATTTGGCAGGACGAGAGACCCCCCATATAAGTTAGTCCATCATGCAAGTACTACCTCTCCTTTGTTCCTTCGCCCTACGGGAAATAGAGGCAGGTTGATAATTGGCAGATCTTCGTCCTCTGGCCTCTATTTATGTTGCTTGAAACTAAGATATCGCAAATGTCTTGGCACTGGCCTTCTGAGAGATCCCATGCTTGAGCATTCAGGGATTAAGCTCACCGTACCCGATACTGTTTATTAATAACTACCGCCGCAGGTTCCACTTTGTGCCATTACCGTTCTCAGGATATTAATTGAGGTAGTTTTCGTCAGCGTAATTTGGGCACTTCCACCAAATATTTGAAGCTTGTACAGTAGATTGGTTCATATAGCCTAGTACAATACTGCTGACTGAAGCGCTTTCAGGTAAATAGCTCTCTCTCTCTCTCTCTCTCTCTCTCTCTCTCTCTCTCTCTCTCTCTCTCTCTCTCTCTCTCTCTCTCTCTTTCTCTCTCTCTCTCTCTCTCACTTAGCTTGGCAGCGTTCAGAGGTCATCATCAGGACCCTTTAGCCTCCTCAACACCTTACCACATTTACGGGCCACCATTGTGGAAGGGCCCATGCTGGCACAAGGCCGCCTTATTCTGAGCCGACCAACCGATCTACCTTTATGTTGAAGGCTTATTCTTATTGTGGATACTTTAGTTTTTGTTCCGTGTCTTTCAGGTTTTAGGAAATAAAACTTAACTTTAGACCCTAACTGTCTTTGAAGGATTAAAGGAAAGGAATCAGAGAGGAAGAAGAGGAAGTTAAGATACATAAAAAGACGGTAGAGTTATAGAGAAAATTATTTTGATCATTCTGATAACCTTTTACTGCATAAATCAATAGTAAGTTACAGCACAAATTATTATTAAGTCACAGCAAAGGTTATAGTCCATTCCATTAAGATTATACTGTCGAGTGGTTAATCTGAAGCGTTTCAGTTGCTTTTGGTTAATCCAAAATTGACTTGACTGACTAGAATGTCACCTTGTGACTTTGTTTGGAGATGCGAGCTGCTACGTGCGTATTTATTGATGACAGCGGATGAGAAGTGCCAAGACCTGAAATATTGAGTCCTCAAATGTCATGAAGATAACAGGCCGTGATGAGGCATTTTATCGTGACCATGGTCGTCTTTAATGATCGCTGTAATTTCTGTTATTCCAACTGGCTCTCCACAGTTGAGCATTTCACCTCTTATCCCAGATTACGCTGTCGTTTTCTATTATTACTTTTTTAAGGCCCAAATTTCAAAATTTTTTTCATGATTTTATGTTGATAATTTATGGTGTTGACAGTGATTACCTTGTAGCTTTTTAGATACGTGTTAGGTTTCCCGGCCTGGTGAAATTCAGAAAAATATTGGTGTTAATATCTCGAGAAAATTTTCTGTCAGTTTCACAAAGGTTGATCCCGAGCAGAATGCAATGAGAATCGCAAAGTTTCATATCAAGGGAAACATCTTCAGGGATCAGCCTCTAAGACAGCATCACGGAAAGGGCATCGCAGATTTATCCTGGTACTATTAATAGTTCGAGTTGGAAGAGGAAGAGGAAAAGGAGACCGGGAAGGGAGGTTCTTCGTTTCATCATAGAGAAAGGAAAGGCATGTTACAACGTTCCCTCCCGACAGCAAAGTGGTCCAAAAGTTGCAGTACATATAGTAAGAAGATCTCCAACCACCCCCCAGTATCTCGATAACGTCGATACAATGTAGTGGTGCATCCAGGCTCGCTTATAAATCTTGCCCGCAATATGCACAAGAGGAAGAAGAAAGCCTGGCAGTGATTATTAACACTCTCTCTCTCTCTCTCTCTCTCTCTCTCTCTCTCTCTCTCTCTCTCTCTCTCTCTCTCTCTCTCTGGCAAGCAAGCAAGCAAGCAAGCAGGCATGCATTTGATTTTCCAATTCTTTCCTCAAGCTTGAGTTTATGTACTGTCTTTTGTCACAGTGAGACGAATCGCCCGATTTACTTGAGCTAGTTTTTCATAAAAAAAAAATGCCACCTGTTTTAGCTCCACAGTAACAATTTCGGCCAATGAGAGGACTTTCACCCCCGATGTCACAGACCCTTTGTTTTTCACTCTTATTTTTAATGCTAGTTTCTCCGTTAATTGGGATTTGAATCCTTTGTGCTTTGGTCTCTATCTGGCAAATGATAAATAAAAGCCACTCAAGTGTGTGTTTGCATAGAGTGCCCCACGATTATTGCCAACGGGCAAACTTACACACTTGCATACAGACGCGCGAGCACACACACACATATATATACCTACATAATACATATGTACATACATACAGGCTTTCTAATTGACCTAAGAACGTAATCATGTACCTGGTAGTTAGGTGACTGTAGTTGGTCGCAATGGGGGGAAATTTTAGTTAAGGGCTAGCAGCCTCATCCCAAAAATCTTGCTGAGAACTTGAAAATAAAACCCTTGGAACGACCCTCTTGCAAGGGATTGAGATGGGTGTAAATATAGTGAAAAGTATTCATTTAATTAAAACTGCTCTCAAAAGTTTAGGAAACTCGAGTGTAATTGAAAACAAAAACGTCATTTGAGGAATTCATTCAAATACAGTGCAAATATACCTTTAATGCAGTTGCGCGGGCTTGGATGTGTGAGAAGATGTCGATTCTTCTAGTACGAGAAATATGGGTGTTTGCAAGATGGAATGGCATGCATAAGTTTGATGATGATCTATTGCTAATGTGAAATATCAGTAAGAGAGATTAATTCCTATTCCCAAAATAAATATGCTCAGCCAGAAGGAAGGGTTGCTGTAAATGGCACTGTTCTGTTGGGGAAGAATGGACGGGTTTTTCTCAAGGAAAGCCAATAGGAACTTCGCAGAACTGAATTAGTTGCGAAGTAGAAAAAATGTGTTGGTATGAGAGAACTGAGCCTTATATATATATTTTTTTTTATGTGAATGGACTATGGGAATTTAGTTACCAGACAAGAGAAAGAGTAAAAGTCTTTTATACATTTACATATATATATATATATTATATATATATATATATATATATATATATATATATATATATATATATATATATATATATATATTGTTTGTGTGTGTGTGTGTAAGAATTATTAGTAACATTTTGCGGTCAGCCATAGCGTGAATTGGGAAACTTTTGTTGCGCGTTTCAGGCACGAAGACCGAATGAAAGGAGAAAATAAAAAGTAAAAAAAAAAAAATCAAAATTTCATAAGGGTTTAACATAGAGGAAGTGCATCTTAATGGTGGGATAGCGAAATAACTGACGTGACATACAGAAGAAATTTGACAATGCGGAAAGGAAGAGGAAGATGAGCTGGAATACAAATAGGTGTTGTGGTACTTCTTGGGATAACTGTAACTGCGGAACCCTTATTAGATTTCATGACATCACGTTATATAAATAAATAAAAAATACACACACACACATATATACATATGTACATATATGTATGTATGTATGTATGTATGTATGTATAAGGACTCTACTGGCAGCTATTTTCCTTTCTTATGTTAGTATTATCATTAGTGTTGTTGTTTATCATGTTGCTGCAATAGTTGCTATTGTCAGAAAACGATTGCTTGCAAGAAGTGACACCAACTTTCTCCATGTAATGTCACCTAGTGTACCTCTTGATTGAGGTAGGTTAATCAGAGAAAGAGAGGGAGAGAGAGATAGAAAAGAGAGAGAGCGAGAGAGACAGAGAGAGAGAGAGAGTGAGAGGGAGGGAGGGAGGGAAGGAGAGAAGCATTCCTTAATTCTCTCAAATGCTGGCAGCGGTTTGAGCCTTGAGGCAGCCGATGTGTTGCTGTGCTGCCCTGCGGTGTTGCCAAGTTGCTTGTCTTTGGCATTTCGGGGTGGCACTTGAACTGCTTTGAAGCAAGGCCCTCTTCACAAAGGCAACATTGTTTTTTACTTGCCGTTGAAAGTTGCAGTAGATGCTGTTGAAAGTTGCAACATCTACTGCTGCCGTTCAAAGGACGCTCGTGTAATGAGAACCACATGTTTCCTATTTTTTCCGCACATTGCGACGGTTTACTATCGCTTAGTAGCAGAGATCGCAAGAGATAACGGAACGAGATGTTACAAGGTCTTGGTAGAATTATAATAAATTAAAGTACATTGATAAGGATTTTCTGCTCGAAATATCTGAATTCAAAGAAAAATTATATTTGTAGTTTTTCTCACAGATTTGCCAGTTCATCTATGATGTTTAGTGCCAGTATAATATAACTAAACAAAAAAAGTCACCATTAAATACTAGCCTCCTGATGTTTATTAAGGTACACTTCGCCATTAAAAACTTGTAGATGATTCACAAGGTCGCATTCCATCACATGCTACTATGGCAGATGATTATGACGCCTTGTCACCTTATTTTTATTTATTGCTGCTTCGGTAAGACGCGACTTGTGACGGGAGCAACGCCGAGATGTTTGGTTTCCGTAGTGCCGCAGTGTCAAGATGCTGCTATTCTGATATCGTATAGTCGATTGCATACTTTTCTGGTTGATCTGATGCGATGTTCTCTCTCTCTCTCTCTCTCTCTCTCTCTCTCTCTCTCTCTCTCTCTCTCTCTCTGTATGTGTGTGTGTGACTAACCAGCCACCCCCATCTCAACCACTTGAACGTTTTCAAACTTGGCCACTCTCACCGCCAGATGTGGGTGCCAATTGTGGATTTAGTGAATACGAGTAAGTGTCAGATTGGGCACATCTGGGAGAGGAGAGAGAGAGAGAGAGAGAGAGAGAGAGAGAGAGAGAGAGAGAGAGAGAGAGAGAGAGAGAGAGAGAGAGAGAGGCGGCAGTAGCCGTAGCTTCAACATTCGTGGCACTAGACATTCCTCTTTAAAATCAAGTTCATAACAAAAACCTTCGCAGAACAAAGGTTTATATGATTCGTTAAGACTATTGAAACTTCCTGTCAGTATAATTTGACTTAAGATGTTATAACGTGAGGTCTTACACATCACATTACCATCTCACAATTAAACCTTGAACAAGTTCGGGCCTGACCTAATTTTAGAGAGCTGTTGCTACCGTCATAGTCAAACTGTACCAGCTGATTCTTTTGTCCTCGCTTCCAACTGTCTTTCCTATCGCTCACGTTGTCTATCTTCCCTGACTGGCAGTAAAATGAAGAGTTGTGTATCTTATTCCCCACAGTAGCGTGGCTGTTAACTTTTCTAATAACGGGTGGATAAGTGTCATGTGAACTCATCCAATCAGTTGTTACAATCTCTTCAGTTATTTTTTAATAAAAGTCCCTTCATCCGTTCTTTCGAGGGTGGATTGCCTTTTTAAGCCCGTGTTTACAGTATGATGAATTAATGCGAAACCTCTCATTGTAGTACCACATCTTGAAATCATTGTAGAAGACAAAGAAAGTGGTGAGAATGTAGGCAATTCAATCATTTCTCCGTATAGTGCATTAATGTGAAACTTCTCATTGTAGTGCCTCATCTTGAAATCATTTTAGGAGAGAAAAAGTCGTGAGAATGCAAACAGTTCAGCCATTTTTCCGTGCTGGTGGCAGAGGTTGGAGAGAACCGACCCCAGAGAGTGGCGTTCGTTAGTGATGCCACAAGGAACAAAAAGTAACGCAGTCTTAGTAATGGAGAAAAACGAGATTGTTTGTCCCTTTAATTAACTCACTAGTTTCCCCATGTTGCAAGTTTTTTTTTTTTTTTATTTCTGCCACCCTCACACAGCGTGTAAATGGACATCTACATAGCAATGTGTTCTTTTTAACACCCGTGGACAAGTGGCTATTAATGTTGGATCGATATATTTGTGCTCGTTATTAAGGGGAAGAGTTTCAGTTGACGATGGTGTATTTTTGTGTAGCAACAAAAAAAAAAGGAACCCAGTTAAATAAGAGAGATAACAAAAAATTACATAAAAATCACATACCTTAAGACAAATAAAAATCCCCCTCCACCACTCCTCCAAAAAAACTATTTCTTAATCTGTTTTACAGAAAAATAAATTGCCTACTTTTCATATATATATAATTCATTGCATTTCGCCTTGACATATCGGAGAAGGAGGAGGAGTAGGGAAGACAAAAGAGAACTAAAACTTCGGTCTATCAGTGTTTAGAGACAGTTTTCCTTTTGGTAATTACTGCAAAGTGGCTAAAGAGGTCAGTTTTTTACATTTTCCATATATCAGTTTAAGTAATCACTTTACGATGGAGTATTTCAACTTAAAAAATCAAAACAATTGAATGGAGGTTGATGGTTAATGAAAAATTATTTAATCGGGTTCAAATACCTGTTAACAAAAATGAACTATCTAGTACATCTAATTATCTCCTCATCCATTGAAGATGAAAATGAATTACGTTTTATTAGGCTGGACACTGGAAAACCTGCACGGTTTTATCCTTGGCGGAGAATAGCAGAACGTAGAGTCACTTTTTACGAAGGAGGCCGTTGCCAGAACTGTCGGCTACATACTCATGAGGGATATGATGATGATACTACCCTTCCCGTCTGTGTTCTGAAGGAGATACTGAAGACCCTTCTTGATATCTCCACGAAGAAAGACTCCCTGCAGATGCTTATAGACACTATGTAACAACAAACAGCAGTGATCTCCCCTTGAGGTGTGCTTACAATTCCGTATGGAAGAGCGGTTCCGTGAAGTAGGCAACCCCGTCATCTACTACCAATATGTAGAACATACCTTCGTAAAGATTGCCGACAAAGGCGCCCTCATATGCCTCAAAGATGCCATTGACGCAGAATCTGGTCTACGCTTCTCAACTACCACTGGTGCATAGATTCGACACTCCCTCCCTGTCCCACTGCAGAAATTGGGCTGCTACCCATGAAGAGCTTTAGCGGTCTGCCCAACAAGTCATGTACCATGGCTTTCCATACAGTATCGTTGAGAAGGTCCTTAGGAAGATATGGACCAGTGGTATGGCATCAAGGAGAATGCAAACCAAACAACAGCGAAGATAAAAGCAAGGTAATTTTTGCTGCAAAATCCAAATCACAAGAGCTGACAAGAGGATGAGGTGATTATAAAATATATCATAGCTGCCAACGTCCATCCAAGTTGATTGGCATAAATACAGTCATTTACAATCAATCAAAAAAAGATGTTGCATCTCTTCCTGAAGAATAATGTCGTTCCTCCGCAGCTGAGCTGCAAAGGACCAACGTAGCATGTAAACAACTTTTTAAGTAGGGCGTGTGGACCTCACTAAGCTTCATATATTAAGATAATCAGGACTTGCCTGTAAAGGAGACTAAAAGCCCACCTTCAAGACAGTCCCATCAAGAGTCACCACCGGGATAAGCATAGCCTCCGTCTCACAATAGACCAATTAGTTGCATAGACAGAAATACTAGACCATAAAGAAACACAGGGTACCTCTCCATTACAAGGCCTTATACTCGTAAATTATAAAAGGAACCTCGTCAGTGAACCTGCAGTATGAAAAACACCTCCATGGTGGTTAATTTATAATAAGTCAGCCTTATGCCAGGATGGGCCCTTGTCCAGAGACAGCCCATAGTGGTAATGCTTGAAAAGAGTTAAGAGGCGGCCTGATGTAGACCTATGCACTCTGCCCAACAAAACAAAGACAGAATACCTCCCTGATTTTCGGACCATCTCCCAGTATTACCACCTTACCCATGTGATTGGACAGCCGGAGAGAGAGAGAGAGAGAGAGAGAGAGAGAGAGAATGCTCAGATCGCCATTCCAGCCCGATCATCAATATCCCCTTCTTGGCTTGTCATTCCCATTAATCTTATTCCTGTGCTCTGATTGGATACTTCTAGAATTTCTTCTCCCAGACTTTGTGTAAATAATCTTTGTTTTGCTTTCTGTATTTATCCTGCACCAAGGATGAAACCGTAAAGTTTTTCAGACATCCGGTCTAGTAATCTACTTTGAAATAACATTACATTTTTCAAAGTTTCTGTAAACGATTACAAGTGATTGTAAATGATTTTGCCACAGCATGTTGACAATAAAAGAAAGATCTTCCCGCCAGTTGTAAGGAATTACCAAGGATTACTAACTATTAAGCCGGTATAAATATATATATATATATATATATATATATATATATATATATATATATATATATATATATATATATATATATATATATATATATCGATAACTCATCATATTTACAATGCGGAGAATATTCAAAAGCCATCAGAGTTTTCGTGTTGACTTGTAAATATTTGTGAATGTACTATTTTACTTCACTGCCATTTATATGCTGTATATATACATGTATATGTATGTGTATATGTATATATGTATATATATATATATATATATATATATATATATATATATATATAGAAATAAAAATACAATAATTCATAAATATTCACAGGTTAGCGCGAAAAACGTAGAGAGAGAGAGAGAGAGAGAGAGAGAGAGAGAGAGAGAGAGAGAGAGAGAGAGAGAGAGAGAACACTGCAGGGGAACTGAATTAGCAACTAGCCGAGGGGAGTGGAAGAACATGTGATTTCGCTGTTGTTGCAGTTGTTGTTGTTGTTTCAGCGTAGATATGAAGGCAACGAAGCGTTCGAATCTTTGGTCGAAAGTGTACAGTATTTCCGTCGTGAGGGTCATCGGGTCAAAGAAATCAAACGACCGAAAGGAAGGTCACACTGAAGGATTTCTCGCTTCTCTGTTGGGGTAGATTTACTGACTTTGCCCCGTCCTGAATGGAACTTATTTTCGTTTCAGATTGGCGCGCGGGTAATGTAGCTGACTTGAATGCGGTCTATAACTTTTCGATAGCTGAAATTATTGTTATTGTAGGTTTTCTTCGAGTATGTCTGGATAGATTAATGAAATAATAATCGGTAGTAGACCTAAGATCAAGTTCAGTAAGTAGAAGAAGAAGAAGGACCATTAGTAAAGTTAGACAAACAACTGGAGAAGTCATAACCTAGATGGATTCCAGTCAGGCTTTGCCGTGCGGCCCAGTGAAGGCAATAAATTATTTAAATCCCAAATCTCTTAATTTGCTCATGTGAAATGCAAAGGGACACAGATAAATGGCACCTGGATAAACGTGGTCATTGTAGGTTAGCTCAGAGAATTTGCAAGACCACCTCCCTCCCCGCCTTTTATTTTTTTTATTTTTTTATTTATTTATTTATTTTTTTTGTAAAGCCTTGCCTCCACTCCCTTGAACTGAATAACGGGCATAGCAGCAAAGACTTCCTTCTCTCTCTCTCTCTCTCTCTCTCTCTCTCTCTCTCTCTCTCTCTCTCTCTCTCTCTCTCTCTCTCTCATTGTAAAGTAACATCCTCGTGAGTCCAAAGTGTGCCAAGAGGTTCATTCTGATGCTTCAGTGAAAAAGAAACGCAAATTCTCTTATTTAGATGCCGTAGAATGGTGCTCCAGCAATTCTTTTCAGCTCTCGACAAGATTTTCATTATCTTGGAAAGATAAGAGGTGCCATTTATATCATCTTCCCTCAAAGTGTGAGGAATACTGATTTTTTTTTTTTTTGGTAAATCTGTTCAGGTAAAATAATAATAATAATAATAATTATCATTATTATTATTATTATTATTAGTAGTAGTAGTAGTAGTAGTAGTAGTAGTAATATTATGATGATTATTTCCATACCATAATCAAACCAATGATTATCCTAATGCTTTTCTTGTGCATACTTAACTGGTTAATTGAAGTAAAGTAATTATATCTCTGTGACATATCCAGTGAAAAATTTTGCTGTATGTTGAAAAGAATGCTCTGCACTTACCACTTACTTGCTTTACATACAATTCTAGGTACAAAAGGTTATGCTTTTTTACATTATAGATGATGTAGAAACTGCAAGATACACAGTATAATACGTTCAAAAGGAACCAAATATATATATATATATATATATATATATATATATATATATATATATATATATATATATATATATATATATATATATATATACACAAATTAGTCAAGGGCAGGAATACTCTGGAGTCAACTGTTTCCTACGTTTCGTGATTCATAATCACATCATCAGAATTCTATAGAAAATTAAATAAATTAATAAAAGTACTGAACAGCTAAAACTGATTACGTTAAAACATTAGTCACTAAAAATCTATAAAGTGTTAAAAATTACATACACAAGAGCACACTTAAATACATACACACAAAGCTTAAAATCACGTTACACACGGACACATATGGTTACACAAGAGCACATTAAAAATAGCAAAATCACAAAACCCTCAAAATAAAAAAAGGAATAAAAAATTGTCTATTTTAAGAAAATTCTTTTTCTCTTTCCAATAACAGAGAAACAAACAAAGACAGTAATATACTTATAAAAAAAAAAGAAGACAGTCACCTTACAATGCAAATCGTTTATTGTAAGGTGAGCGTCTTGCTTTTTTTTTTTATAAGTTATTACTGTCTTTGTTTGTTTCTCTGTTAACAAAACTTAATGGCTTGTGTAATGTGTCCGTGTGTTTATATGTAATTTTTAACAGCCTTTATAGATTTTTAGTGAAAACGTAATCCAACTTTATTTATTTAATTTTCTATAGAATTCCCTGATGATGTGATTAATACAAACTAAAGAAAGTTCTCAAAAACTACAATTTGTGTGTGCATCGAATCTGCCAGATTTGTGTGATATATATATATATATATATATATATATATATATATATATATATATATATATATTATATATATATATATATATATATATATATATGTATATATATATATATATGTGTGTGTGTGTGTGTGTTTGTCTGTGTATGTGTGCGTTTGTTGTCTCAGGGACATGTGCTTAGGTAAGTCCGACCATTCACTTTCAAACGTCCTAGCAGTTTCGTAACACATTTCCTTTTTTTACTTCAACAACTTTTTTAACTGGCTTCTAATCATGTTTATTTTTCTACGAAGAGACTTTATACATAAGTTATTTAATATCCACTTTACAAGCTGGTCAGTAACAAGCAAGATCTCAATATCAACAGATTATTAATGGAACACGTTATTAAGGGTTAATCTCATATATATATATATATATATATATATATATATATATATATATATATATATATATATATATATATATATATATGTGTGTGTGTGTGTGTATATATACATACATATATATATATATATATATATATATATATATATATATATATATATATATATATATATATATATATATATATGCATGTGTGATAGAAATAAGGAGAAACGACAAAAGGGCACTGAAGCGTATCGCCATCGCCAAGGGCGAGTCGTTTCCTAGTTGACAGAATCGATAGTCAGGCCCTGCCTCAACATTTCGGGCCGTGCGTCCGACCTCCTTTACGTAACTTCGTTTTTGCTGCGCGGTCGTTTTTACTTGTTCACTTTTTCCATATCAAAAACACTTTCGAATTTTATTATTCGTATCGTCATATTCTCATGAGTCTGGTAATCTCTTATCTGTATCGTTTAGTATTTTTATCATCCAGATTTCTAAGTTGCCAATTTTTATTAACGTTTTCATTATATTACTCCACATTTGAATTGGCAAATGGTTATGATGTATTAACTGCTGCAGCACATTTAAACACTGGCGCATGCTGTACTCATACCATTTTTCAACCTAAGGTTCCAGAAACACCGCCTGATCACTTTCAGTCTTACAGTGGCCTCTGATAAAAAATGGCATTACGATCTGTTGGCATTTTCGTCAGAATCTAATAATCTTCAGGGACTTTCTGTTCACTGAGTCAGTGTAGGTCACAAGGAAAAGGTTTTGGCATCCGTGGGGTTTCTATTTCTAAGGAATTAACCCGAAAGTTATGCGCTGATTTCCCGCTTTCTTTCGAAAGGTCGATTTCCGTGCTCCATCTTTCCTTTTCTTCCTTTCCTTTTTTTTTTTTCTTCTGGGAGGGATGTTAGGGTTAAGGTCTAAAATAACTATTGATCACAAGTGCATACATTTGCATGTATAGAAAAACCAGTGGATGCATAAGGGAGATATGAATCACTGTGTGTTGCATCACGTGGCCGACATCAAGGGAAGTGCTATTTACATAATTAGCGATACTTGACTGATTAAACCACCAATAATAAAGAAATGATAGATGATAATGTGATCCACGAAGATGGCATGGCTTTCTCAGCTTACCTGGAAAGAACAGGAACAGTACATGCCGTTCATCTCCTTTTGTCGGAAAGGAACTTTAGTAAATTGTTACCTTTTTTCTGGAGTTCATACACATTCCAGTGAGAGAAACCCCTGACTTTCAAACCATTCTCATTAATCTCAACCCACATCTCACTAGAAAAGTCGAAAATGTCCATCTGTACATTGACGACATGCACGTTACTTGCAGTGGATGGTACTACAAACTTAATAGCTATCCTGAAGAAATAGGTGGAGGCATCTAGAAGTCAGCTAATGGTAGATGGGTCCAGCAATTTTTCCTGACCCGAGCGCGGCATGCATATTAATAATTTACTTTAATACTGTCATGGTGAAAGTTTTCAGAATGAGCAGGTTACGACAGTTACCATTTGAAGGAATTGCAAACACTGGACAAAGGTAGACCATCACTAATGAATTTGTCTGTCTGTACAAAACTTAACCCCCCCTGGCCTTAACTTTTTAATCAGAAGAGGTAGAGACTTCATATTTGACGTGCTTATCCCAGTACTGAAGACCTTTCAGATGACTTGATTACGACGTTCACAATAAAAATAGCTGACATTCTTGTCTCACAAACATCATGCAAGAAGAAAATAATCAGTTCTCTACTTTTGCTAGAACCATAGTGGTGGCCTCTGTAATTCCATCGATAGGAATGCTGTTAGGGGAAAGATGGTTGTAGTCAGTAGGGGGTATATATTGTTGAAGCAGTTTTCTAAGAATGCCAAATATCTGTTATTCTACTATACATATCTCTCTGTCAGTACTGCCAAATATCTGTTATTCTACTATACATATCTCTCTGTCAATACTTCTGTCCGCTTGTGCGTTAGTATTTTGAAGACGAGTTTAGCTAATTGTGGTGTTTGGACACAAGTACCATGGAAATGATCAAATGGTGTGTGTGTGTATATATGTAGATATATATATATATATATATATATATATATATATATATATATATATATATATATATATATATATATGTGTGTGTGTGTGTGTGTGTGTGTGTGTGTGTGCGTGCGTGCTTGGGCTAAGGTTCGCATGGTGTGCAAGCTAGACATTATGTGCAAAACCACAAGAATATTTCTAGATGTGGGTTGATTTTATAGTATCATTAGAGAAGTGTTGAACTATATTTAGATCCGAAATCTTTAGAAAACCATCTGGCCTTAGCTTAGTAAAGGCTAGTCTTTTCTGACCAGGCAGGGATTTTAAGAGGGTCGAATTGAAATTTAGATGTATTTTTTCTCCTTATTAAAGAATATAACTTTCTGAACAAGAGGCGGACCCTCCTGTGTTCAGATAGCGAGATGGGATTAAAAAGTCCCCAAAGTCAAGCTCGGTTACTTTTAAGAAAATTCTCTGTAATGTTCGATACAGAAGCTATAATTGCTAAGTACCGAGAAGAGCTCTGCTTCCCACGTTGTTTACGTCTTGGCAAGAGCTTAGCGTTCGCTTGTTGGCAACAAAGCCAATCTATTGCCTTATGGATATTGACTTTCATGTTCAATGTCCAAGACCGATGCCTTAATCCTGTTAGTCAGTCAAAACATTATAAGCAGATATGGTCTCAGGAGGGATCATCATGCGTGAAATGCAGATTCCAAAGCCCTATGTTATGTTTTGTAAACAATGATTTCGCATTATTTACTTTAGTATTGATAACTGCATAAAGTATTGATAACTGCAGTGTATAATTTGTCTTTATGTACGCACACCAGAGTTGTATGCTCTTTTGTAAATATATATTTAATCATACAAACCTCATAAATATAGGAACGCGTATATTTGTACGTGCTGATTTGTATGAATTTCACATATAACTTTTATCACTGTTTTTCGCATATACAGAGAGTTCTTTACACACCCTGGTTATTCCTGATTAGATTCAAACTGTCGAAGGTGTAGAGTCCTCTGTGATGTGATGTGCTGTGTATATTCCATATATATATATATATATGTGTGTGTGTGTGTGTATATGTATATAGATAGACAGATAGATAGATATGACGATTTAGCTTCGGTTTCTGATTAAAACAGCTGAGGATTGCAGTGTCTGTGCATGTGTGAAAAGAAGTTTTCAAAAAATCGAAGTTAAAATGGTTTTACTCTTTCTAATTTGCTTATTCCAGGTCCTGAAGTTGCATTCCACATGCAGTCTCGTAATGTGGACATGATAAAAATTAGGGGTTTTTATCATGATACAGGAGAATGAATGTGTATGACCATACACGGGAAAGTGATAGATTATAAGTAAAGATAAGTTCCCCGTAACTGTGTTATTCCGACATCTTAGAGCCTTTATGGATGAGCAAAGAAATCTAGAATAAGATGTGTTTTCAAGTTTATTTTATGAGAGAAAGGATGCGATTGGCAGCGGCGAGAAGTTGGAAAGTTAGTGGAAATATAAATGTTTGTGTAAAATAAAGAAGTTTAATCTGCTGGTTTGGGAAAAGAGAATATGATTGTCAACATTTGAAAAATAATGGCAGAAAAATGAAGAGTTTAGCTTGTACAAATATGCAAGGTGAATAAAACCTGCGTTCCATGGTTGAATAAGTTTTAGAATAAGAAAGACCTGGAGACGCATCAGTCACTCTAAACAGAATGTGAGGGCAAGTTTTCTGTTTTTGGGTTTAAAGTGATATTTTGCATTTGCGTCACATTAATGACTGATATACAGCAGTTCAGTTGTTGAAACCTAACAGAATATTAAAAATAATTTTTTTAAATTCCAATGAATAAAAATAGTTTTGAAATGAAGAGAGGCATCTGTATAAAAGAATGACTGAGTTTCTGGCAGTCTCATCTGTTGTTTTTGTTCTGGGCAGGCCTCTTAACGAGCATCAGTTTTTACACACAAGACGAGAAAAAGTGTATTTTTATTCATAGTGCACACACACACACACACACACACACACACACACACACACACACACACCTCCCTCTCCGGTCTTGTAGTGCTGTGGTAACGTGCTCAGCCTACAAATTGAATGTCTAGGAGTTGTGTGGGATCGTTCCTTGTAAATCCAGTATGCATCCATTGATTTAAGCGGTGAATTATGTACCTAGCTGTTATTCAGCTGTTGTCGAGTTGTAGGCGAGAGAGAGAAAGCCAGTGGACATCATTAGTGCTCGGTACGCCAGCAAAAACATTCCATCAAACGGAAGGTCTTTTGCGAGAGTAATCGTCATTCATGATTTTTTTATCCCATTTTATATATATATATATATATATATATATATATATATATATATATATATATAAAATGGGATATATATATATATATATATATATATATATATATATATATATATATATATATATATATATATATATATATATATATATATATATATATATAATGTGTATATATATATATATATATGCATTATAATATTACTTCAGGTTTCCTTTGAATATTTATTAATCGCTAGTTCTGATCAGTTTCCCTTTTTATCCGTTTACAGTAAATCCCGGTAAGAAAAAAGAAAGAAAGTGAAACGCTGTTAGTTTTTACCAGCCTTGCCAAGAGGAATGAGATGCAGTTATTCATGAACAAGGAAAATATGACCATTTTCTAAACACTGTCTCCAACTCACGGTGGAATGTTTACATCTTACACAACATATTCTCTCTCTCTCTCTCTCTCTCACACACACACACACAGATCCTTTGGCACCTCCCGTGGGAGTATTATTAGCAAGCGCCATTGGCTGAGAGCTACACGCAAAAGAACGCTCTTTACGATCTGTATTTGTCGTGAAATTTCTATGGGAACCAACGTCCTCTTCGGGACGTTGAGGGTATGGCACACATAATTTTGTTTCTGTGTGGAAGAAACTCCTCCTCATTCTTGAAGCAGCGCGCTTTTTGCGGCGTGCTGGCTAGGTTTCATTATTTTAACAAGTGCATTGCGAAACAGGTTTGTTTCGAATAATTTTTTCAGTTTTTTTTACAGATTTTCTTGGCACTTTTTTAAATTATTATTTCATCTCTTGCTTTTTCTCACAAGCAGCACAATACACACACACACATAACGTATAAATATATATATACATATATATATATATAATGTATATACATAAATTTATATTTTATATATATATAAAAATATATATTTACATTTATATATATTTTTTTTACAGAAGACGCTACATCAAATCCTACATACCTTCATATAAGATTAAAGTAATCAAGAAAATGGTTGATGCTAGACTTGGACTTTGGACCAGGTAGTGGGTTACCTTATAGTCTTTTACTTAGCAGTATCTGCTGAAAGGACCGTAAGCTGAAAGGCCTTGCAGCACTCCATTGTTTCTCTTTCTTTCGTGGATTTTATCTTTATATGTATATGTATATGTATATATATATATATATGTATATATATATATATATATATATATATGTGTGTGTGTGTGTGTGTGTGTGTGTGTGTGTGTGTGTGTGTGTGTGTGTGTGTGTATGTATGTATGTATGTATGTATGCCATTTGCATACACCTCTCTTGATGGCTCAGTGGTCAAAAGTCACCGTACATCGTTGTTTATAAACCAGATAGCGGTTCGAATCCCACTGTTGACGAAGCACTTATCAATTATGAGTCCATTTGGATGAAAGTTTTTCCGGAGGTATGGTGAATTGGATATTAAATGATGTATGTGGGCTAATATTTGTGGAATTATATATATATATATATATATATATATATATATATATATATATATATATATATATATATATATATATAATTTATGCGTCTGGTTTAGTGCAGTCAGGAGAAAGGGTTGGAGTATGAATTGTCAGTAGCCAGTAGGGAAGCAGGGTCTGTCTGCAACTACATCGGTTGGATCTAACACCTGAAAGCTCCCTAGTATCACCACTGAATGACCACTAAAATGTGTAAGACTGTGTATATTTGTGTATTCATTTCTTTGACATTAATTGTTAATTTCAGTTTAGAGCAAATTTGTACCAAGTTATCTCGGTTGAGTTGCCCCAGCACCATGCTGGTAAGCTCCTGAAAAACATGTGATTCTTCTAGAAAGGACATTGTGGTCAAGCATGAATATTTGGTAGCACGGACAAAAATAAAAGTAGTTTAGAAAATGTTTTTCTTGTGAAAGGATCCCTGAAGGGATTCTCCCGTTCCATGGCGTAAAAGGTGACCCGTACCAGTCCTGAGGATGATCATGACTGCAACAAAACATTTGCGGTAGATTTTTATAAAATAGTATATAATCTTCTGCATGGAGAAATAAAAGCAGTTAATTTTATATTAATTGTGTTAGTACGTCCAGTACATATCTCACCTAACACAGTCTCGGATACAACTCAGATTCATTGAAATAATGTAATTCAACGTAGCATGATGATATTTACTGCTGTCAATCTACTGTGTAGTTTTACAGAATCATGTTCTTCAGTAAGGTCAAGCACTTTGATGGCCTTCTGCATACAACTCGCTAGCTGTCACGGCAATGGCCTCGTATTACATGGCCATGATATAATATCTCGGCCTGTTTCTCTCGTTTATGAAGTAATATTTTCCTGGAAGCCAATTTATGATTGCTGAATTAATTGATTTGCAGTGTATAATTATTCTTCTTCGTAGTCCATTTCGTCAGTTGTTAATATTTCTCTCTGTTAAAAACTTTAAAGACCTTTTAGAAAATTCAGGTTGATGCTAGTTCCACCCTGCTGTCTTGCGTTTACATAATAGGTTTTGCGTAAACATTTTGGCTGTGAATCAAATTTTTCTTCACCTCCTACATAGCGATGTTGCAGCGATTAAGTGATCTACTGTTTTAGCAAACAAACTTTCTCATACCGTCCAGAGGCACAGTTGCTTTAGTTTCGAGACTTACAGTATATTTTCTTATCTATGCTTCTGTTACTGAAGTGTTGACTTAAAGTTATGTGTCGAAACTGTTGTGTTAAAAAGTTTTATATATTTTGATTAGGGAAGGGATGTACGAGAGAAAGAAACTTATTTCACTAATCAGTCTCTCTCTCTCTCTCTCTCTCTCTCTCTCTCTCTCTCTCTCTCTCTCTCTCTCTCTCTCGCCTATTGTGTTATTTATACCTTCACGTGACATTCTTCTCCTACCCGGCACTCATAACCGGGCTCACCTGTGCCACCCATAGTAGGGCTCCTCACTCACGTCCACATCACGAGCTTTGAGCGTGATACGGCCCAAGCCAATCTTTCGGCGTTAAATGCGAAGTGGCGTGATCGTCTTACTCATTGGGATGCGCCCGTTCCTTTATATCAACTTATCTGCTTATGTATATATATATATATATATATATATATATATATATATATATATATATATATATATATATATATATATAGAGAGAGAGAGAGAGAGAGAGAATATGACCAACAATAGTAGAAGGGGAGAAGGTGAGCAATAACTCTAGGAAGAATTAACTCTTGGGGATGAAGGGGAACTATTGCAAGGTTTAAGAAGAGAGGGGCACGAGAAGTTGATGGGATTCCAAGTGAGGTGGTATGATACAGTGATGATGGTGTGATGGAGTGGATGGCCAGGGTCTGTAAGGTATGGTTGGGTGAGGAAAGGCCACATGGACAAGGATGAGGGGAATAAATAATCTGTCTTTTTAAAGATCAAGGTATAGAAGGGTGTAAATATAATTACATAGCATTACTTGGTAGGATTTCCATTGAGAAACTAAGGTAGATGACAAGAGTGACTGATAGGTGAAGAACAGTGGAGGTGTAGAGTGCTTATGGATCAGGGATAGAATAAAATCAAAATGAGAAATATCGATATATGCCAAGTCACAAAATTGCTGCACTAGGCCAAAGGATGGATTAGAGTGTTTTGAGGTGAACTGGCCCTGTCCAAAGAATGGACTAGGTTTGGTTGGAGAAAGACTGTATGATTCGGAAGTGTTATGGGAGAGAAGGAAAATGAGACCTTTAAAGTGTGAGTGTATGCATTGTAAAGTTAAATGGAGCGCTGTATGAAGGGGAGTTCGACGCGCTGTTGATGGTCCCTCTGTGTAGTGTTGAGTGGCTAATGTTATGGGTGGAAGCTGCCTGCACAAGGGGTCATCCACGAGTTAGTGGCTGAAGTTTGAATGCACCAGTAACCGTTGTGTAGTATTTTCTCAGGATGAACACCTAGTTTGTAAGTTCGGATTAATGTTATGAAGACTTCCTTTCTTAATTTAGATGATTAATTGACTTAGATTAGATAATAAACTGGCGTTACATGAGCAAAGGTCGTCTTCACTTCATGGGTGAGAGGAGTAAATACATCTTGTGACATAAATGTTACTTGTTTTCAAGATGAGAATAAGATATAGGTCATGGCTCCATTATTTTATACTTTCATATTACTTTTCATTGTATGTTGGATTATGCTAAGCTTTAAAGGTGGTCACAGGAACGTACAACCCCACAAGGACCCATAAATACCTAACCCACCTGGTTCCCTTCACTTGTGCAACTACCGTAAAAAAATCTAGCCAATTCTCCCAATTATTTCTCTTATTTTGGCTGGGGTTTGGCTAACATTACAGCTTTTCTTTCTTTGGGCGCTCTCATTATTTGTATTGCTTGCACCTGATCATGCCAGTCGAAGACTTCAGAACAGTGATTCATGTCTTGCTTGTGAATGTTCCGTTTCACTTCTCTGCGATGTATTTATAGTCTACAGTCACAGGGCGAAGTAATGTTTTACGGTTCAAATCTAATTGATTTCTACATTGCATTTCCATGGCATTATGCGTGCAAACATGTTAATATTTTTTTTTTTTGTATTAGCTTGCGATCACACACGCTCGTATTTATATATATTTCTGTAAAAGCCATCACAGACACATTCGTTTGCAGAGCAGTAGTGTTTATAAGTAAAAACGCTTGTTGCCAGTTTTGTAAGTGGTGGCGAACATATTTACGCTCAAAAATTTCTGGAAAACTTGGTTAGGCCCTGGTGTGGGGCGCACTCACTCATGTGTTCATATCTGAATGTGCGTTTACGCGCCTGTATTTTATTGTAGGCAAACGGTGCTTGTGACAGGGCATGGGAGCCATCCGGGTGCCACGCCATTACGGGCGGCAGTCTGCAGCCCGCTTTCAGTCTGTACAGTGACTCGGCCGTGAGTGGTTCGTCTGCGGTGCTGCTGGGGACTGACTTATGTAGTTTTCGGCCTCGTAACGCGGAGACAGAAAAAAAGTGAATCCGTCGTTTTCGTTAGTGTCAGTCGCGTCTCTTTTGATGCTTTATCGCTTTTCATAGAGTTTTCACTTAATTAATTAAGTTATAATTTACGAAGAGTTTCCTTAATTTATTGCCAAAGACATTGCCGAAGAATGAGTTAGTTTAGGTTTCAGTAATACAGAGTCGAGATTCGAGACCGAATTATGGTTTTATCCCTTGGTTTGAAAACTTACAGTATATGACTAAGTGGATATATATATATATATATATATATATATATATATATATATATATATATATATATATATATATATATATATATATATATATATACATATATATATATACATACATACATACATTTATTGCATGGATTTGTATTTTATTATGTATTCTTTAATGTGTACAAACACTGTATGTAAATATTTTAATTTACTAGCTGGCATACACTCGATTATTCCTACATATTTGAACATTAGTATTATCAGTGCATATTTTTAAGAGTAATACATGCAAGCACATACATTGATTGAAAAATACATGTATTTTCCCACCTCTCTTTCGTGCAGTGAGCAGTTAATCTTCATAAACACATCCAAATGCGTAAATAGTACGTGGACCCATCAGATGTAAACAAAAACAAGCCCAACTTGGTACGGTAAATAAACGAACTCTCGAGACGATTTCCTGTCTCGTTGTGAAATACATTGAGGGGCTCAAGTACAGGAGAGGCATATGCCACCTGTTACTTCCCGGGGTGAGCGAAGAACATACACTGTGATTTATGCCTTGTACATCATCCGCTGTAAATACTGTACCAACTAAGAGCAGACAGTGTTAATCATTTCGAAAGAAATCGTTGTCGTTGTGCAAATGATTTACAGTTAGAATTGTCTAGAAACTTCCAAAAAATTTCGAATAAAAACTTTGAATCGTGAACGGGTTCTGTGCTATTGTAATGTGGAGATTGCAGCGTCGAGATGACATATGTTTATCATTGATACATAATTATTTTCTAAATGCATGAATCATATGTAAATCTTATATACTTATATGTACACACACGTATACATAGAATACATACATATATACACATATATGTGCAATGTTTCTTGCATATTACAGCGATTTTAAAAGCCTGTTTTGGCAACAATTGAGGGTTTACATAAAAAACTCGGAATTATTTTGGGACGGTTCCTCAAGAAAAGGAGTTCACATGAGAACAAGAAGTTCCCTTTTCTCTGACAGTATGTTTGGTATTTGGATTTCCAAGCTCATAATCAGTGGTTATAATCGCAGTGGTACATTACATTATTGTGAATCTTTTTTTATTGATGCCAACATCAGTTTATATTCGTTCATATGATTGACGCGCATTGGAAGGCTTGAAATGTTATTCTGAAATTGATTTTTCAGGGAAATAAACTGAACTTGAGACAAAAACCCCCTTGTTTGTTTGCTTGATACTGTGAGTGGACAACTGTCCTGTCAATCTGAATGACAAGCAGGGCAGACAGGAAATGGAAAGGAGAGAATCAGGTCCTAAAGTAGTGATATTTATCTTCTTATCAGGACAGAAATCTTTCGAAAGTGAAGTGGGTAAAATAGGAATGGGTGAGATTGTAAGAAGATAAATATTTGCTGCAAACAATAGAGATAACAAGAAGTACTTTATTTCGCTAAAGTTCGAGCAAGAAATACTTTATTTTGTCAGG
The DNA here is from genome assembly GCF_040412425.1 of Macrobrachium rosenbergii. Taxonomy (NCBI): domain Eukaryota; kingdom Metazoa; phylum Arthropoda; class Malacostraca; order Decapoda; family Palaemonidae; genus Macrobrachium; species Macrobrachium rosenbergii. The sequence goes on along the minus strand of NC_089754.1, from coordinate 26,930,037 downwards.
GTTAGAGCAAAGCTATTTACCTTATCAAAGGAGAAGAAAATAGACATTAAAACTGATCCTTTATGCTTACCATGATACACACGGATCTGTAAATTTACCGGAAAGCAAAAGGCAGAGCAAGCCTTGCTGTGAAGAAAGAAGTGAATTTGTATACTGACTTTGTGAAGTCATCAATTTTCTTCCAACGCCGTGGGAGACCCTGCAAGTCTGGTTTCTTCTGCTGCAAGAGGAAAATCTGTGAGCCGTCCTGGACTAGAATTGCCTTGAATATTAGTCCTTTATTATTTTCGCCCTCCTGTTTCTCCTATTCCTCCATTTCTTCTCCTCCTCCTCTTCCTCATAGTTCTCCTTTTTTTCTTCTCCTCCTCCTCCTCCTCTTAGTCCTCCTTTTCTTCTCCCCCTTCTCCTCTCAGTGAAGTTGTGTAGTGAGGATATTTTACACTGTGGCGTCCTTCATGAAGCAACTGAGGATGAAACAGGAACTAGACGACTTCCTCACCTTTGCGACGGACTCTCCGGAGACCTTAGTCAGAGAAGATGTGATGATTGTGTCTTCTTCCCAGTGTCTGGTAAGTGCTGGTGTCGCAGCCCATTCCCATAAGCTAAAGAGAGGCACTTTCATTTCAGCCCCGAAGAGTACAGAGTAATTGCTTCTTAAACGTTTGTCGTTTTGCTATTTTGATGTGAACACGCATGCTCCCCTAATTTTCCGCAAAATATCCAGTTAACCTTACTGTCACTAGTTAGAAGCTACTGCAGCATTTCCTATGAAACATTAACAGTATTATCATATTCCTTAGCATTTCATTATCACCAGTACCGCCGTGATTACCTGCAGTGTCGTTATTACCGCCGGCATCAACCTAATCAAACAAATATTCGCGTTAGAGGAGTCTCGCGCCATGCACATTTTTGGCAAACTAAAGCGTCTTTTCTCTAGTATGAATTCCTCTCTCTCTCTCTCTCTCTCTCTCTCTCTCTCTCTCTCTCTCTCTCTCTCTCTCTCTCTCGGAAGAAGAAGAAGAAGAAGACAATTGATTATAAATGAATCGTTAAATTAAAGAAAAGTTTACATACTTGCAGTTTTTGTGCACAATGGGACGTGTGTATGTTTAGCTATGTAGCTATGCAACGAACGCAGAGCAGTGGTCGGCTAAATGTTCCCAGGCTCTTGATGCCAAAACAACCTGTTATCGTTGACAGCTGTGTCGGGTTTTTGTGTTATGTGTAATTAAATTATCGTAAAAGTGAGTAAGGTTAACTTTGTCCGAAAGATTTCTTTGTAAGGGCGAATGAAGTACTTATTTTTCAAAGTGGATAGAAATATTTCAGTTATATTGTGTTAGAACACTGGGTTATAAATAATTTTTTTCATGATGACAAGCGTGAGTTATTCGTATAGATTACTGGAAAATGTTGCAAAAAGTAACAGATTATCAAATGAGCTTAGTTTTTTTTCTGGCTATGAGTTACCAGTTTTCCTTTAATTTTTGTCCTATAGATAACAATAATGAAAAAATTATCATCTCAGTGTCACATATCAATAATACATTATAGCCGAGAGACAGTTGCACAGATACTGGATAATTCTTCAAGGTCGTTAATTATTAAATTTGCCATCTTTATTTCTAAAAACAATAATTTTTTTTTTCCTCATTGCCGTCTCAAGCCAAGAGAGAAATTTATGAGTTTTGCAACTATTTATGTGGAAACATGCCTCAGAGACTAAAAGCCATTGGGGTATTTAGGTCATTCAGTACGTAGAAAGCAAGAAAATGAAGAATAAGAGTGAAAGACGGTAAACTAACGCAGTTTTCTTAGCTAGTTTTAACAGGTCAACGCAGAGAAAGAACGCGAACC
>NC_089754.1:26903177-26925677 GCF_040412425.1 Macrobrachium rosenbergii | reverse complement strand
ATCAGTTGTTCTCCCTTTCTAAAACAGTGCGAGGCAGGAGAAAAATCCCCTATAGCGACTGAGATTATGGAAGGTTGCCAAAGAAAATGAAGAATGTCGCAAGTGACTTGCTCCTGAGGTCTAGGAAGGTTGCCAGAAACAAAATAAAGACGGTGTGGCTGGTGGTGTGGTGGTGGTGGTGGTGGAGGATGAGGATTGCCGCTCCAACACGCAACTCTGCTTACTACATTGCTGGACTGTTTTCCTTCTCGTTTAGCCTCCTCCGGTCCTCCTCCTCCTCCTCCTGCCTGAATTCGTTCATGTCAGGGCCACATCCCGCTGCCCTTGTTTTTGCACTTCTTTCTCTCGTATGAAACCGGGATGTGTAGTCGGGTATAGATGGACTGTCTAGCATTCGGATGACGAGTGAATGAGAATTCGCCCAGTGATGGATTAGAGTATTTGAAATATAATCTTCAGCCGGATTTCCGGAGTTGACACGATTGTAGTCGAGTTACTTAAGCACAGCTCGAAAGGTTCGATAGGTAAGGTATTCATTGAGAGCCGTCTCGGTGAATAATGAATCAGTTCTGGTATTTGCAAACTGGTTTCTATGGCGATTTACCAGTAAATATGAAAGCGTGTCAAGTTCTGGGTCTATCTCTGTTGTGAACTTCAGTATGCCGTCTTTTCGGTGCAGTTATCGTTTTCTTCATAATATAACTTTTGTACTCACCAAATGAGAGTTAGGTATAAACTTTTATTCCATCACATAAAACCGCTGGATCCACCATTCGAGAGACGTTAAATTCCATTTCTGTGCCCTCTGTGTGATATTACGGTTTCATTACAAGAGTGATTATGAAACGTGTGTGCTTATAAGTTTTTTAATTTCTCCTTTCCGTCCTTTTTTGCTCTCTCTCTCTCTCTCTCTCTCTCTCTCTCTCTCTCTCTCTCTCTCTCTTTAGTTGTAGCAAAGACGGATACGGCCTGATGAAAAGAATTGGGGAATCTCATTTTCAGAGACAGTAAAACCTGCCTCTGCATCTAGGAATTCAAGTCAGTGCTTGACTTACTGGTTCTCTCTCTCTCTCTCTCTCTCTCTCTCTCTCTCTCTCTCTCTCTCTCTCATGAAACTTTCAGGAATGAACTTCAATCTCAGGCCTTCCCCAGTTTCGCTTCTGGATGCGCCATGGAAAGTTTCGTGACAGTGATATTGCAACAGTAATGTTGAATTCACGTTTTATAAGGAAAAAAAATAGTTTTTTTAATCTTAACAGCTTTTAGGTTACCTTATTCTCTTCAGCAGAATGAATTGCTAATGAGTTAATATTACATTATGTTCCACTTATCGTCTTGGGTTGATTTTCAAGAACTAGTGGGCCGTAGCACCTCATCAAATCTATATTATTTTCTCGTTTATGATTGATCTGACCTTTCATGTCCTTCTCCCTTCACATACGCATTTGTACAAACATCATGAAAGCACTCACATTTTCATAATCTATATCAGACTATCGCATTCCGTGTTGCCAGCCGATGTATAAATGTTTTACGAAGTCACTGATGAGATTTTAATCAGAACATCGAAAATTAAATGTGTGCGTGATGAATATGCCATTACCTAACTCATTATTTTTTTTTTACCGCTCTGTGTTGAGTCATGCAAATGAGTCATATCATTAATGCCAATAGAATCGTTATTTTCCCCTAAACTTTTGAAATAAAAGATAGCACTTTTTGTTTTATTCCGCGCTTCGGTTGGATAATAAGAGAGAGAAAATCAAATGTAGGCGGTTCAACCTCTCCCCGGATATGGTTACCTTTTGGAGTACATCCCCTGTGCAGATCCTGACATCATTTACAAAAGTTATCGTAATAGTTATTGCCAGTGATATCAAATCTGACTTTGGAATCTCGGTAAAATGGCCCCTGTGGCAGGGTCACTGAAGCTGTCTAGTGGCTTCGCATCTAGGCTCATCCGGTCGGATATCCAGAGCCTTCCCTAACTTATTTTGTGATGTGGGTGTGTTGAAATGTCATGAAGGAGCAATTCCAGCCCGTGCAATGAAATGACAAAGCACGGGCAGTCTCGCCTTGATTATGATATAGTGTAGGTTGGAGTTAAGAGCATGTGACAACGGTTCTAAGGTTGTGGTGGAATTAAAGGGCGGGGAGAGAGATTGAGAGAGGGAGGGAGGGAAGGGGCGCTCACTTTTAGCATCTTATCAGCAGCTGCTTGCGCAAGAGGGAAATGGTTGGCCGGCCAGCTTCGAGGTTAGGCTGCATATCATGAGACACAGATACGAACTCATGCAGTTACTTAAGGATTATTTTGCCTGAATGTAGTAAGCCGCTTTGCGATAAAAGCCAAGGATGAAAGAGATTCACCAAAGTACATTTCAGTCGAAAAAAATGAAGGCTTTTAAGGGACAGTAAAAGCGTGAGTTTCTGGTCCCCAGAACAGAAGAGGTCTGTCTGTGATCTATTAAGCCGGGGAGATAAGATGACAGGATAAAAAGTTCGGCAGTCTTACCGGCGCTTGCCCCTACCCGCCTCTTTGCTTTCGCTTTCGAAGAATCGACTTAAATCGTCCGTGTCAGTGTTCAAGGACTAGTAGAGAGTACTGGAATTGCAAAAGTGATATTTAGCATCTTGACTGCACTGTAAATAAGTTTGAAGTGTCAGTCTGTTCAGTTTAAAATGAAGTATAATGTCACAACAACCAATACGAAGGTCATATGCTCTAGTGTAATTTGAAAGCACCAGTTCGGGTTACATGTCATGTTTCGAAAGTGATGAGGTCCAAAAGTTTTATCCTTTAAAGCAACTGTTTATAACATTTGTTATTCGCCGAAGGAATGCAGAATGGTAATAATAATAATTTTTGTATTGGAGTGACAGAAATAACAACGGTTAATGACTGAATAAAAAAAAAAAGGTTGACAATAAGATCTGGTGAAAAATTCCTTAAACATCGAAAACCAACGAAATCTTCATACTTTGGAAGTGAGGCTAGGACACACCAAAAGCTTTAAACCTTTACAAAGCTGAAAAGAAAATACATCAAGATACATATTAAGTCTCGTCCAGAAGGGGTAAAAAAAAAATCTGACACGAAGAAAAAATGAGAAACTTATCTTTAACGTTGCTGATGGGAAGAACAGGAGCGACCTATCGAGAATTAAGTCGTGTTCGGTATCTTTATTAAGCAGCTACAGTACATAATTAGGGAATATTATATCAGCATAGCCCGCACCCATGAATACAGAATTATTGTTTTCTATAGGCCAAGAAGAAGAATAGATCTTCCTTTTTGAAATAGGAGAAAGAAAGAGAAGGAGAAAGACTGTTGTGTTAATACAGGTGCCTGCTTGTGTAGAAGGTGCGTGAAATATCATTAGAGGAAACGGATGCTGCGTAATATAAAATCTTGATGATATTTATGACCTTGTTTAGAACGAGACTTAAAATTGTGGATATTTACTAAAGACAGCTCAGAGGTCGCGATTAAGGTTTTATTCTTATGTCTTTTACGTTGATTATGAGTTTAATACCTAGCCTTTAGGGTAGGTGACTATTTTCCCAAATTGTTTTGTACCATGACATGTTCTTCAGTCAGATGTTAATTGAAATGTCAACATTTTATTTTTTCTCAGTTTGATGAAACCTAGAAGGTTTGCACATTTTCTTTTTTTAACTTTGGCCTTTTTTCAAGTCCACAGATCGCTTTAGTGTCCAAAATTTTAGTTTTTCTGATTTTTTTGAAACTTTTTTGGTGTATATCCTGGAGGTTAGTGATTATTATACCTCAGTACTTCTTTTATCTTCACATATTTTTCAAGATCACAGGTCAGTTTAAAGTTAGAGAGATAGAGGCCTGTGGTCCTCAGATTCTTTCAAAGGTGTGACGGTAGAATTGCAGCTTTTGGAGGTTGAGGTGTTTTACCTCCTCCAATTTGCTAGAATCTCTTCTGAGGAACTCCTTAAAACTGTGTTGTTTTTAGTCACTCTTAATGACTTTTACTGTTTTTTGGAAGCAGTATTTATTATAATGCTTCGTTTCGATAAGTTTCTCATAAGTCATATGCTATAACATTACATTTACGAGCAATTGCATAGTATAAAATGGTTGTCAAATTGTAGCGTTTGCGGTACAGTTGAAGTCTGATTATTATTATTATTATTATTATTATTATTATTATTGTTGTTGTTTTTGTTGTTATTATTGCTGTTGTTGTCGGTAATGGGGTGAAAACGATAGACTGAGTCCGACGTTTTTTGGAAGGATGATTGGTCCACAGTATGTAAACCTCTCACGAGAAATCGAAGTCATTCATTTATATTTTATCAAAATTCAGCAAACAAGGGGTGTAGACTGCAAATCCTGTGACTTTAAAGCATTAGGATAGAATGCGAAGCCTTAGAAACTGTTAAATACCTTGGAGATGTAAATTCCTGCTTTATTATTTTAAACAGAGTGAAAACATAATATATGGAACTCCTTACCCTTATATAACCTACGTTTTGAAACTTGCTGACTTTGTATCTGTCTTTATTGTCTCGATTTCCAGATGGTAATCAGCACCTAAAACCTCTTGTGTTGTTAACTGTGCTTCATTATCATCATTACATAAGGTGAGCGTGGCAAACAAATCGAAGAAAGAATTTCAGCATTTATCAAAAGTCTTGCATGAATCCCAAACAGTTTGTGTTCCTGGCAGCGGCCGAGACACGGAAGGGGCCTGGTGGAGTGTGAGGCCAGAGCTTACCTTCTTTTAGCAGTGATATATTTAGTTCTCGTTTCAGAATGATGAAGTAAACATAAGGTAGGATGCAGCAAACATGATACCGGCCAGAAAAAAATCGTCTTTTATTTTACTGTACTGAGTTATTTCAGAATAGGAATGATTGTATATATGCATCATGCAAGATTATATATATAAAAAATACGTTGCATTTGTTAAAATGAGATCTTATAAATATGGCTGTCTGCTAACCTAATTATTTAAGGCGCAACCATATCTGGTTAATTATGGCTTAAGCTTACTCACTCCTAAAATGTGAGAATAAACATATTAATGTTAGCGACATTAATTGCAAAGAAATTCTTGATCTCTCTTGGCCTTCATGTGTATGTATATATATATATATATATATATATATATATATATATATATATATATATATATATATATATATATATATATATATATATATATATGTGTGTGTGTGTGTGTGTGTATAAAGTGCGAGCGAATGTGCAGATGTACCACAGGAAAAAACGAAACACTTGGTATAAACCTTGAACAGTTTTGTTTTTAGTTTTATAAGACATCTTTAGGACATGTTAGAAAACTAAAGGTGAAACCTGTCAGGATTTGTACCCACTACTGCATATTTTCATGTGGATGTAATATAACGTAATGAAAAACTCAAACGTACAGAGAACCTGAAAAACAGAGTCACACCAGTAGAATATGCTTGTTACAGAAAGGTGCCAAACTATAACAGGTGCTTGGTGACTGTCGGGCAAAATTAGTAAAGAAACTGCTCCTCACTTCCCGTAACCATTTTTCTTTCAGAATTTTCTCTCCCTTAGCTCACCTCACGCCTTGACTCGCTTCTTGTAAATGTTTAGAGGGCCAAGTTCTCTCTTCTTCTTCTTCTTCTTCTCCCCTTCTAATGCAACCAAAAAATCCCGTTTCATGTCTGCCAAATTGATTCAGAGGATGGATTGTGTAACGAGAGGTTGGCAAAATTGAACTCCTTATGTTAAAGACCGCTTCATTATTATCTCTTTATTCCTCAAAACCCGCCCTGTTCTCGCCCTCAATGCCAGGAGTCAGCTTCGGGCGCCGGCAGTATTTATGCTGGTACATGGGATTAGTTGCGTTCGAGGAAATTTCCTGATTCTTCTTCTTCTTCCTTTCTTTCGGCACATGATTTTGATTGGCAGATAAAGTGAATGTTAACTTGAATTTTACATTCATGTACATACACAAATGCAGATAGTTGCATGATATATAAATTATAATTTACGAACGCTGCAACATTTGGGTTAAATGTTTTTCTTAGCTTTGACTCCCCCAAAGGGTTACCCTCATTATTTAATGAGTTTTGAATCATCAGGGGTCTCTCAGGGTATTGGATTTATTTGCGGGTTTCAGTAGCCCTCGCCAGGACATAATTATCTTCAAGGTCGCTCTAATGGGTCTTTTTGTGGACGCTTATTCTGAAGCAACCGCTGGCAAATGTATAATGGATTTTTTTTTATACATTATGCATTAAGTTATGTTGGTTTTAACTCTTTTGTTGCGTTTCTGTACAGAGTTTCTTTGGAAAAAATGTTGTTTAGTTTCACTGTTTCCATATAAAAAGATGACTCTTTTAATATGAACTGTTTTTATTGTAAGTGTAAACTTCACACTAAATGCAATGTTGAAAGAGCAGATAATTATGTGTTGCCTTTTCCAAAAATCTGGAAATTTATACCAATACGAAGAAAGTTTCCAGGTGAAAGTATCTCTGCTATGAACGCGACCCACAATCAGCAATGTCATCTGTTTGTTACGGTTTGCTTGTAACGCGCCGACATCAAAGGATCCTTTATTTCGTAAAAAATTTTATGGCACGTGTACTTGGCTTTTCGAAGCATCACATACATTCTTTTTATTAGTTATATATTTCATAAGTACAAAAGAATCCAACGTGAACTGCTTAACACCGAGCAAGAGACCTGCCGTACGCGGAAAACAGCTGCATCTATTTTAGTTTCGGTAGACTTATGTGTCCGCCTTGGCAAAAAGGAATCATTTTCACTGTTTCATCTCACTCGCCCCCTGCACCGTATTTTTTGGCTGTTCCCTTCTCTTATAATATAAGACGTTTAATTCTGTTATTATTGTCTGCTGTGGTGGAAGTGATTGTTACTGATCTTCACATGATTGAGAGCTTTCTTAACGATTTCCATTAGTGTGTGTGTGTGTACGTAGTATGAATTTTTGTTTAATTATCTCAAGGGATTATGGAAATACTGAGCGGGCAAGGAGTGTAGCAGGTTTGCGAAGAAGGAAATGCAGGAAAAAAAAAACCTTTGAATGTATGTGTGAAAGAAGGCTGATTCCTAGATGTAAGCAAATTGGTAGGTAAAGTACTTTAGGGCTGGAAGATAAACTATTAAAAACTGTTGTTTATAAAAAGGCTGACAACTTAATCTAGCAATCATCCACCCACGGTAGTAAGCAGGCCATATTTTGTAGACGCTAAATATTTACGAATAACTAGTGTTTTATAAACAGTCTTTGTAAATGCATACGTAAAGAAAAAACAAATGTCAATACCTTCGGGAAGAAATAACTGTGAATATCAAACAAATTATCGCAATGTATCGCAATGCTGTGTCCCCCTGAGAGAGAAATAATCGGAAAATTGAGAAAGACAAATTATTTTTTATTGAATTTACTGTTATTACTGTTACTACATTCATTTCTGTAAAGCATACACCTTGAAAAAATAAACTAGGCGACAAGAGTTAATGTTTGAATAATGTTATTTACCAAATACAAAAATTCATCGTAATTTTGTGTGTTCGGGGTACCTTCTAGGGTAGGTAAATAGTAGTTATTATTTTGTGATTAGTGTTTAATCCTATGGTAAAATAATTAATTATAAATCGGTGCCATTGCTTCCTCTGTACACGTGTCCGTAAAGAATTGTTTCTAGTTGTCGACATCCCAATGTCACAATAATTTTGTCTATGACATGTTACATTCGCTTGTTATTAATATTTGTCTTTGGTCGTGATAAACCTCGGTGGCAGGGACTAATGGCCGTAATCACATGGTTGGAATAACCTTCTGACCAGTGACTGAGTCCGTTTCTCGTGAACAGGTTATCTTTAGAACAGATACGTTACTTTTCACCATCGATCGTCCTTTCGAGATTTGTCATCTGTCAAGGAACGGCGCCGTTCTGCCTGTTAGTTTAGCAGCAAGCAAATCGCTTTACTTTTTCACTGTGGGACGTCACTCTTTTAAGGAATTGTTTCGTTGGTCTCGTGTGTTCAGTTTCATCCCAAAATTTAGTATTTTTCAGATCTTTTAAGCGACGCTAATGAGCTGGCCTTTGCGTTTTGCATCAATACACGTCAGTGGAAGCATTACATTATATATATATATATATATATATATATATATATATATATATATATATATATATATATATATATATATATATATATATATATATATATATATACATATACACATATATACATATATTGGTGTAGGGGTGTGGCGACCCATCCTCACCTTGGTAGAATACAATTAGCCAAAGTGGGTGTCTTGGTAAAATGGTACAGGTCAGGGCTTTAGTTTTCTTGGTTTTTGGAGCTGCCATCGGCCTACCACCCACTAGTCCATCCAGCCTTAATTGGCTACCAACATCTCTGGGGTCATGAAAGAGGTCGGGGAGTAGCATCCTCATTCCTAGAGTTTCTGAGAAATGAGCTTTGTATTTCTGGCACCAGCCTCTCTGAGGAGAAAAGGCGTGTGGTTTAAGAAACAGAGGATTATATAATATATATACACACAGTTCATATGTGTTTAGAAGGGAATGTGGCTTGCAATGTTGAAGAAAGACAGTTAAGGCTTACTTGTATGCTGGTTATTTTAAATAAGTAATATTATGTTTTCTTTACCAGTCATTTGTGTTCGTCTTGACGTTGTTTTATGGTGTATCCTCCACTCTAATTTTTTTGTTTTTGCTTTCCTCACAGCTGGACTACAGTGAGTGCGGAGATGAAGCCCAGCCATCTCCGAAACACATGAAGCTTTTTACGGATTCCCCCCCAAGCCCCGATCGTCAGTTCTGCTCTTCAACGACGTCCATGGCCAGTGATTCGGCGAATACGCCCTCTGAGGTGGGTCCTCGTTTTAGTTCCTGTGCTTGTCTTTCGTTCTAGCCTTTCTGAAAAGCCTCAAGCTCTTGCACTCTAGAGGCCGGAACTTAGTATTGATGAGTGATTATCTTTTGTCTGATTGAAGATAGGTATAGGGAATTCCATTGAACGAACAGTAGTTATTGTTGAAACTAAACCAATTGCTAACCGTTAGAGCACTTTAGTTAGTATATGGCCAAATTCAAAGTCAAATGGGAATGTCTCCATAACTTTTAATACGAACTCCCGCATCAAAAGCCTTCTATAAACTGGAAAGGAAGTTGAAAGAATGGAGGAGGAATATTCAGGAAGCATTAGTATGGCAAAAGAGGGTACATGTGGAGGAGGCACTGGAAGATAAAGGTGAGTGGCGTATTGTAATGGTGATGAGCCTTATGTAAAGTTCTAATGCATTGCTACGGTCTTCGAAGTAGTATACTAAACAGGGTCTTCATCCAAGATTCAGCAGTATGACGTGGCGGAGATCCTTCTGGTTTTTTTTTTTTTTTTCTCTCGAGGGCCATGCTCCTAAATGGAAAACGACTTATGTTGAAAATATAATAATAATATTAATTATTATTGCTGTAATATCTTCTTGGAATATTCGTATAGGCTTTATAATTTCTCCTTTATGTTAATTCACTGTTCTGTAGCCAGTACAGTTAATACTAATATTGGTACTTTTATTCTAATTATTACTGTTATTTACCTTCAGAGTTTACGTGATGACGATGCCCCGAAGAGGCTGTGTCTAGTGTGCGGTGATATTGCCTCTGGCTTCCACTACGGCGTTGCATCATGCGAGGCGTGTAAAGCCTTCTTCAAGAGAACTATCCAGGTTTTTGTCTCTTTGAGTTTACTTTTTTGAAATGCTGTCATATCTTTTACCAATGTCATTGTTGTATACGTTTAAATATATATATATAATATATATATATATATATATATATATATATATATATATATATATATATATATATATATATTTGTACAGCTTTTAAAGTCTGTTGTTAACGTTTACATTTTCCTCCACAGGGAAACATCGAATATACTTGTCCAGCTGCCAACGATTGTGAAATTAACAAGAGAAGAAGAAAAGCGTGCCAGGCGTGTCGATTCCACAAGTGTCTTCGCGTGGGCATGTTGAAGGAAGGAGTTAGGTATGAATGATTAGCTCATTTTCCCATAGCCTTTGAAACGGGGTTTTTATTTGAAGAACTTTTTAAATATCACTGAAGGATTTATCATCAAATTACTACTCTTTTTTCAGTCACGCACAGTAAAACGGTGCCTATATTGATTCCACCAGGGGGTCTGCTTTCATAATTGTGACACCCTCTCTCTATGCTAAAGACACTGTAAAAGAGCTAGTGTACACATGAGGTCAAAATTGACAATATGAAATTTAATAATATAAAAACTTTTGAAACTGTTGCAGGCTAGACAGAGTTAGGGGAGGTCGGCAGAAGTACAGACGGACGTCTGATTCTCCCTTTTCTATGCACCAGATGCCCGTCAAAAAAGCTTCTTTAGAAGGTGTGTACTGAAGAAAATAAAACTGGTTTCTATATTTTGTAATTAATATATATATAAGAGGCAAGTGAGCATGAGTAACCAAAGTTAGATTCACTTTATAGTTAAAGAACTATAGAATATAAAATCACAATGATTACATTATATTTGACAAAATTACATGTGGAACAGATGTTTTTATATTATCTAATGATTCTATGCTTTCATCTTTCAGACATCAAGTTATTAGCATCGCTGCGAGCTTGCGAGCCAGAGTCGCTCTTGGCAATGCCAGATCCTACGGTATCAGACACTGATTATTTGACCATATCAACATTGGCAGACCTTTATGATAGGGAGCTGGTCTCCACCATTGGTTGGGCCAAACAAATTCCAGGTGGGTCATGAGGCAGACATTTTAAAGGAGTAGTGAGGTGCATGTAGTGCTCATTATCAGTTTTGTTGCAGGAAGCATTGCCACTGTTTCCCCTAATGTAGTCTATTGGCTGGACATTCAAGAAGCAAGGTTTTTGGCTTGTTGACCAAAATATTTCGTAAAGAATGGTAATTTTATGTATATGTTGAGGTCTGGATACAAGCGTTTAGTTTAGCCCTATGTGTTTCGTTTAAAAAACTATTCACTGTACCTGTATAAGCGTACATTAAATTTAGGATACAAGTCTGAGCTTTGGAACATTGCATCATTTCTTTCCCAAATCACCATTTTGCATAAACAATATTACCTTGCCTCACAGTCATAACAGATCAGAAAGTTGATAAATGTTGAGCACCATGCATCTGTATGGAGCTGTAAAAATGTGCTAATCCAGGTTCCCAGTCAGTATATTAAAGTTTATCTCTTCAGTATTAACATAGGTTTCAGTGTTTGAAAAAATTCCATTGACAAAGTGAGTTTATGTCATAGTGTACCTCATCAATATCTTTTAATTGATTAATCATTTCCCTGTTTCACTCACTCTGGTTTTCACTGTTTTGAGAGAATCTGCCCATGACTTACTGAAAAAAATATCACAATTTGCAGGGTTTACGGAATTAGCATTGAATGACCAAATGAGACTTCTTCAAAGCACGTGGGGTGAGATCTTAACTTTGGGACTTGCCTACCGTTCTATGCCAGCTCATGCTCACACACTTCACTTTGCTCATGATTTCACGATAGATGAAAAGCAAGCAAGGGAGTGTAATGCCACTGAGCTTTTTACACAGGTTAGTATGCGACAGTTTCTTCACTTTACATTGCAGCTGGCCAGTTAGATAAAAAAAAATTCTGCATGTCTTGATGTTCATTGTAGGTGGCCAATTAGATGGAGAAATTCTGAAAACATAAGACAACTAGTACGAATATATAACCAATATAAAATTAAATTGTTCAGATGAATGTGTAAAGTTTTTTTTATATAATCATTGCCTTTATAGTATATTTCCATGTTTATTCACAATTTGTAGGATATACCCGGTAAGCATTAATTAAAACTGAATTATTCCACATTTTTCAAAGAAATATTTTGAAATGTGATGAGGAATAACAGAAGAGTTTGGTTACAGGTTCTTGGTGTTGTTGAACGATTGGAACAGTGCAGTATAAATCGGGAAGAATTTTTGCTTCTTAAAGCACTTGTTTTAACAAACTCCGATGTGCGACTCCAGGACAACCAGGCTCTTCAGCGTCTGAGACAAAATATTCTCCAAGCATTACATGACACTGTGGCAACTCAAAGGTAAATGTCAAGAGACTCATTGAATTAAAAGAAACGACAGCAAAGATAAGCTCTAAATAAAATACTATGTTGCTGTGACTTCCATCCGTAAGAAGAAAATTAAAGTCTTAACTTGTTTTGGGCACTCTCATCTTGATTACCATTTATGGCAAAAGATAAATAAGAATTCTCACCTTCATAGTAATACTTCAGGTACATAGTAAAGTCTCATCAGTTTTGGGCCTTTTGTCTTTACAGCCAAGATTCTCGAGGTAATGTTTAATGCCACCTATATAAAAACTAGTAAAGCCTTGCATTATAGCTTTTATGTTGAAAATCCCTTGTTTATAGGATTTCCTTTTCGTTTCAGATTACGTGACGGGGTTGTCCAAATGCAGTCCCTCTTACTGTGCTTACCTTCTTTGAGAGCAGCAGATGCTGCTCTGAGACGGTACTGGCTTTCTGTGAGGCACCAAGGAGCAGTACCCATGAACAAATTATTTGTGGAAATGCTTGAATCACACATGCGGTGAATAGAATTCTTGTTTTAAAGACTTGAAAAATGCATTGTAGTGCAGTGTTATGAGATGTGATGCAAAATTTGAGTGAAAACCATACTGAACTAAACTAAGACTTCAAAAAATGCTATAAGATTGAAGAATATGTACCACATTCTTGTGCTTTTCGAGTCTTCCGCAAAGCAAGTGTTTTCCCAGCTGAGTGTGGGTTAGCCGAGACATTCAGTTTTTGTTAATGACTTTTGGAGACTTTTAGAAGAAATGCGTTGTCCAGAAGAAAACTGAATAAGAAATACTTTAAACCTAGAGTAAAAGCTTCTGTGTTGTCACATTCTCAGGTCATGTTGGCAATTGTGTTCAAACTAAACAAAAAAGAAAAAAGAAGTGTTTAGATTCATTGTAAATACAATTGTTATGCAAATAATACACCCACCGAGCTGAATGTTTGGTGATGTTTGTGACATGGTCAGCGAATTTGTTCAGTGCACAGTAAATCTGAAGCTTTTGACAGAAAGTAAGTCTATTGACTCATATATTTGCTGATCTCGCCTCACTGTTGGCAGTTGGCTCAGGAATAAGTAATACCACTCCAGCTGTGAGTTTCAAGCTGAAGTCACTGCTAGTAAATTACTATATGTTCATAAATGTATATAGTTGCATAAACATATATAAATATATTAATCTTTGTATCTCAAAGGTCTGTTGGCCTGTGGAAGAGTACAACTGCTTAAGTAAGAAGAATCCAAATAAAGACTGGTTTGTGCTGTCCTTTCACTATTTGAAGTGACTATTGTTGTGTCTTTTTTATATGTTGTCAAACAATGAAGTGGATAATGGAGCCATAGAGATTAACTTTACCAAGTTCTGGTGATGGCTGTTACAATAAGAACAGTCAACAGGCAATCAGGTGCTAGTTATGAATATAAATATATACATTTCGCTGTTCACAAAGAAAGTTTGATGCATTGTTGATGGGTCTAACGTTTGAATGTCTTTATCAAAGGTTTTTCTTTGTGTTTTTAAGGTTAACAATATGATAATGAGTTCTACCTTTGTAAATCTCCCGGACTTGTACCAAAATTTTTAAACATATTTCGGTATCTATAATGTTAGTCTCTTAACATGTGAAATGTCATGTAAAAGCATAAGTAAGTTGCCTAATATTAATGTTAATGATATGCAAAGAAGTAAATCCCCGTAATGCACAATCACTACCACCAGTGCCATACTGATGGCCCAGGCACAGCATGTTATCAAAAAGGTGAAGACTGTCTTTGTTGCAGCCAAAAAGGTGGACTTTCTTTGTTGGATATTTCCTTTGTTTCAATCAAGAAGTTGGAGACTCTTTGCTGCAATGAAAAAGGTGGAGACACTTCGTTACAATCGAGAAGGTGGAGACTTTCTTTGCTTGCATGCTGAGCAAGAAACATAAATGGGTACTCACTGTGTTATCAGTAGGTTAAATCATGTGAAAAAAATAAGAATAGATGTGTTGGTAAGAAAAGTTATAGGCTATAAAACATCATTTGTTTCATGATTGGAAGATTCATCTTCCGTTCAATTACTGTAATATGCTACTTTTGTTTCTAATCGCTCGGAATTATCTTAAGTCTCCTTAGTTCCAGCAGTGGGAGGGCTGCAGATGATAGACTGATTGATACCAGACTTGTTTAGCTTGTTTTCACCAATTTTTTTTTCTTCAAATTTCATAGATCAAACATACAATGCAAAGCTTTGTGATGTCCGTATTCCATTCATAAGAATTTATAGGTTATAAGCATTACTGCATTACCAACTTTAAGGAACAGAATATTAACTTCATAACAAAATTGGTAGCAGCGAAACAGTTGGAAATTGAATGATTTTGCTTTGCCAGAAATTGGAAGGAAGTTAAAAAGAAGTGTGTTTGTTCATGGTCTAATTTTATTGTAACTTTTAGTAAATAAGTGGATAAAGAAGCTTCAAGTTTGTGATAGACATCAATTTGTGCAATAAGGTCATGAACTGTCCTTCATGTCATGCTGAGTTATACTGTATAATATATATATATATATATATATATATATATATATATATATATATATATATATATATATATATATATATATATATATATATATATATATATGCTGTACATATACACACATGTGCATACATACACACTTTATATATTTACTTTATACAGTATGTATGTTTAGCATATATATATACACTTGTGTATGTGTAATTTATGGTGAACATACTATTCTATTTGTGGGCATTACGACAAATTCTAGTTTATAAGGGCTCTATCAGAATGCTAAGATTACCTCAAAGTTTTTCTTGCCTTAAAAATGTATTGTAGCACATGGAAGTTTGTTATTTAATTGTGACATATATATACTTTGCAGTTTACATTTGTGTATGTATATGTATGCATATATTCAAGGGTAATTGAGTACTTATCCTCAGTGTGTTTGAACTTTCTTGGAATGATATATTAGGCCTTTAAAGCATGTCATTTTTTAAAACTGCCCTTCTTGCACTCTAGTTCATGAATTCCTTATATCTAAGGAAGAACTTTTTTATGCAGTCAGACGAGTCTTATATGCATTTCATTGTTCACCCCTCAGTCCAGATTATATGAAATGCTTCTTAGCAAAAATGTTTTTCACAGTGCTAAAGATTTTTGGAGGGGCATTAGTTCAAAACTTGATTATGTCATGTGTAACAAATTTCTTTTAATGTAACCCCTCAGTCCTTACTTCAGTGATACATTTCAAGTTTTGATGAAGATTAAAGTGTAATGATATGGTATCTCTTTAAATTGAGCCATAAAAACTGTGAGCAACTTAGGTCATTGCTGATCCATTCAACATACAGGTTATGTCTTGACAGGAGTTTTCATAATTATAACTGAGAAGCACTTTCGTTGAAAGGTAAATTATATATATTTAAATGTAACAAGCTGCTATTGCAAAATATAGTTCTTGAAAGGTCTTATTGTCGCTGAAAATAACTTTTCTAAACACAATCCTGATAATTACTGACTTGCCCTTCAGTGTAAACAGAATATATGTATGTGTGCTCTTATGTGTGTATTCTATATGCATGTCAACAGTAGAAATACTGGATGATATTTAAAATGTGTTGAATAATAGGGAAAAGGTAAGCCAGGGCTATACACAACTTTTACTTCATGAATTTTGCTTTACTTGTTGGCTTCCAAAGTTTAAATGCTCTCTTCAGGACCTGAGGGGGTTATTTTGTTAGTTCTATATTGACTGGAAATATCATGAAAACTACAGACATCCATTGTTACTTCAAATTATAATATACTACAGAAGAAAATTATTTCATGTAGACATGAATACAGCCAGTTGCAAATAACTGCAGTAACATTTGAAAAAATAATTCCTGAAATAGTCCATTCAGAAGTTATCTTGTAATTTATTTACTACATTTTTTCTCACCTCTGACTGCTGAGATTCTCAAAATATTCAGTTTATGATTTCAAGCATATCATATACAAACATACATACATTATATATATATATATATATATATATATATATATATATATATATATATATATATATATATATATATATATATATATATATATATATATATATATATATATATATTCACCTAATTGTATGTACATCCATAAGTTTGCATTCATGCACAGTATACAGTACATTTATGGATTTATGGGTATACACTTGATATAAGTACAGTGCTGTGTTTTGGCCTGGAAGCTGATTTTTTCAGAAATTTATGGTTTCACAAAAAGCTATTAAGCTACCAATGATGACCAGTATTGAATTTTTATATAACGTTGCTGGGTGTTGCATAAAATAAGATACATTTCCCTTTGGACTTTGGAAAATTTTTTTATTCTATACAGCTCAATATTTTCTAGATGGATGATTTATGGGGACTTCTGATATACTGTACTCACATACATGAATGTTTTTTATGACATACATTTAGTTGAAGATATTACAATGCTTACACATATGCACTTCCATACAGTACATATTTGCATACAAACAAGTGTACAAATATACATAATGATAATACTGAAGAGAGGATGTTCAGAAGTAGAAGCACCCCTCCTTGTGAAGGAATAAAATTGCAATCCCATGGTCTGTACTTTTCCTTATTGATAACATTTTTAAGCATGATCACTTTATGTCTGTGAAACGTTTTTGAAAATATATTTGCAACTTATGTATATAAAGTAGCCTCTTGGACATGTGTGTTATGTGTTCCACTGCTTCATTGACTGTAATTCCGTCCGTTGGTGGTTCGTGTGGCCACAGCTATCTCAGGTTCCCAGTCAGGGTGGCACTTTAATAACTGAAGTAATATCTACATTATTCTTTTTGTGATTCCTAGTGCAGCAGCTTTTAATGTTGTTGTTGTTAATGTTGTTATTCACTGCAAAATCTTCCCGATGAATCTCGCTGGCTAAAGGATTATTCGAAGAAATGGTGATAAAATAAGTAATCATAACTTGGATACAAGAAAGCTGCTGCAGTGACTGGGTTAAGGTCACAAGTAAATAATGGTTCAGTTCATTTTGGAGGTTTGGGGTGGTACAAACATGTTCAAAAGATACCCATAATCATTTATAGTCATAAGTTATTGTACTGCTCAGTACCATAGATACTATATGTGTGTGCATGATGCATTGTCCATATGTATATACCTGTATAATATCATGAACACAGCTAAACAGTCATTTGTCATCTCTTGGTATTCTGTTAACAGATGCTGGACAGTTGCTGCTTGAAACTGATTTTAGTAGGAAAGCAGCAGTTCTCCTCACCCAAGTCATTCATTTGTACACACATTCTCAGTTATTCATCCACTCACTATTTCACATTTACAGTCAGTCACACACCCCTTCATCTTTAACATAACCATACAAATGACTATACCTTATGAGTGTAAGATCGAATCCTCCAATGTAATTTGTATTGAACTGGAAACCTGAGAATACCTGACTGGCAATGTAAATACAGTACACTGTATTGTAATTTGTCATATGGGCACAATCCCAGCATATAGAAATATTTTAAAGTTAAGCATTTTGAGGTTTTGTGGTATGAATAAGAGGTTATTTACAAATATGAAAAGTTGTTTTCGGGAAAAGATTCATATCATCTTTGCTTCACCTGTGTTGTTATTACTCTCAGTACCGAAGTTCTGGGAATATGCTATATTTTTATACAGTTTTTAAACCTAATCCAGTAAAAGGAGCACTTGTATTTTGGAGGCTTATTGTTATTTGTAAGAAAAAGTCACCAAAGTGTTGCAGAACTCAATTTTATGGGCATTATATCTATTTATGGGTGTGTGTATGTTTATATATATAATATATATATATATATATATATATATATATATATATATATATATATATATATATATATATATATATATATATATATATATATATATATATATATATATATATATATATATATATATATATATATTATATATATATATATATATATATATATTTATATATATATATATGTATGTATGTGTATATATGTGTATATATATATATATATATATATATATATATATATATATATATATATATATATATATATAATGTATATATATACATATATATGTATATGTATATTTATATTTACATACATACAGTATGTATATATATATATATATATATATATATATATATATATATATATATATATGTATATGTATATTTATATTTACATACATACAGTATGTATATATATATATATATATATATATATATATATATGTATATGTATATTTATATTTACATACATACAGTATGTATATATATATATATATATATATATATATATATATATATATATATATATATATATATATATATATATATAGACACACACCCATGTAGCTGTTTATAAACTGTATGTCATTGCCTGAGCCAAATAATTGAATGGGTAATGACAAAGCAGTGGGAACATCCAATTTCTTTTTTTATTTTTTTATTTTCAGGTTTTATTTTTTTCATACTGATACAGTAAACATGTTTATACCTGAATCATTAAGAGAAAAGTTACTGTAGGCGTGACTATATGCTCCTGCTTGTGAGTAAGCCTTTTGCCATTCATAAGTAGAATTCTTTAGTTTTATTTGGCTTGATAAGTATTCAGTTTTCTTTTTTCTTAATGCAATTCACTCTATGTAAGATTTTATCTTCTGCAAGATTGATCTCAGTAAATACTCGTGTGTTGTAAACCTTATGTCCTGTTCTAATCTTGACTAAAAGCAATATGGAGAGTTAGGCAGATAGGTCCTGGGTTGGGCTTGAATAAGAATGGCCTTCATAGAAGAATTGTGTAGTCTGATACTTCTCGTTTTTCTTTTTTAAGAAAGAATTATTTGTTGTCTTAACTGATAAAATATTTTGTTTTATGTAAGTTGAATATTTATGAATTTTATACTGAAGTGAACTAATGAATTCAAGGACAATGTCTGCTGGGTGCTGGCACCATGGGATTCATAGAGTTGTACTTAATGAGTTTGTGATAACATGGTGGTGTCGGTAAAGTATTAACACTTAATTTCTTTTTACTAAAGAGAGACTTACAAAATAGGTGTTTTAGTACATAGAATGTAGGCATTGTGAGAGGCTAGTTCATGTTGTAAGAGAAATTTTATTAAGTGTAATATGATGATGGTTGGGAGTCACCAGAAGCTTGCTTTTCTAGGGATTTTTTTTTTTTTGTCTTGTGGCACATGTACATAGAAGCAAATAATCGTTGATCAGCATCTTTGGATAAAGTACACTAATTTAAATAGGGGAAAAAATAATAAGTTACTGTTGTGATGTAGAAACGCTTGACTTAAAAAGGCAGCATTTGTCAAAAAAAAGCATCATATCAGCATGAATAAATAGATTCTTTGAACATAGCATTCATATGCAAGGTGGAGACACTGAGAGGGTGCTTTTGCGTTTTACTTCATGTTTACAATACTGTTAAGTGATAGTTCCTGGTACAGTCCTGTCTTCACAGTGTCATCATTTAAAATTAAGGCCATCACTCTAGTACCCCATCCCACTGAGGACTGTAATTGAAGGATATAGATTTTGTTATGGTAAATTTAACTGTGTAAATCATCAGCTGAAAATTTCTCATTGTAAAAACAAAACAGTTTTTTACATACTTGTGTAAGGAAGAGATTATCAATATATTTAAGACCAAGTACATCCTATAGAAGAAGCAAGTGCATTCTTTAAGTTATTAAAGAATAGGTTCCCATAATTTTATCTACACAAGGAAGGAATGCCATTCCTTTTTATTACTGTTGTTGTTAATTTTTGTCTTTGTCTAGGACATGGCTGAAAGTTTGTATGTGTAATAATGAAGCCTTAGCTGCTATATACCCATTATAAACTAACTGTTGATTATGTACAAAAATGTGATATACTATTAAATGTGTTATTATATGCTACTGTTCTTTTCTTAAACTAAGTAGCTGACAAACTATGTAGCCTGTGACCCTGCCCACTTCCTCCCTCTCATGGATATAAAAATCAAAATACTTTAAGGGGTAAAAGCAGCCCCTCATAAGATCAGGAAAGGCTCTGAGGTATATTATCCTTAAGCTATCTAGTTGTGTCTTGGTCTTATCATTTTGGTCAACCACTTCCTTTGTAAGAGAATGGTGTATGTAATCTATGTTCTCATCTTCAATTTTCTTTATTAACTGTTCTAGGTACAAGTCATAATTATCATGCCCAATTCACGCATGATACAATAATCCGTAGACCTTTTTAATCAGTTAATTTTTTTTATAAATACTGATATATAGTATACCATTTGGGATTCAGAAGGACTCTTAAGCTGCAGTTTATCCCATAGTTTTAGTCCAACTAACAATCAAAATCAGTAGGTACTCTAAAGCCTAAAATGTAGCATTTACAAAATGTTTAGTCCATGTTTCTCGTGTAACCTCGCTAATAATGCCTTTAGAATAATTCCTTAAAGTCAAATAAAATGCCTCTGTTGATGCTGTATTTGAAAAGTCTCGTCACTCACGCAAAAGTGCATTGCCCTGTATATGTAATACCACTTTATGCATAGCATTTTGGTACTGTTAATGAAATGCAATAATATTGTTCAGTCATGAGGGAGCACTTGTCTGCTAACAGATATTAAATGAATACTTCTCCTGTTGCATTCATCTTAATGCTTCTGTCAGTGTAAATAATCTATTTTTTCAGCTCATTCAATCATTTTGTAACTGAAAGAACCGGTAAAAGATCCTTTTAAAATGAAGCAGAAGGGAAATTAGGAGATACAGTACTTCACTAAGTCGTAGACTCGGATAGAGATGGAATGCATGAGGTGCATTACCCGCCTGCCTTTCCTTCCTTCTTTATATGTGGTTACTAACAAATGATAACAATGATGATGTAGGAGAGATCTTAAGAGAGAGAGAGAGAGAGAAAGAGAAAGAAAGATATTTTTGCTAAATATATATTTTGATAGTTTTTTTATTAATTTATCTTTAAGGCAGCTATGGGCAGGGCCATTGGCTCCATGCTAGAGGAAATTTGGAATTAACAGGATGTCAGCATTAAAAGTTGTTATGGTCCCAGACAGTGTATTTGCATAATTGTATATGCATAGTTGTTAGTAAATATGAACTGTATGGTTATTATTCTGTAGCTGTGACTTAGGAATTATCCTCTATTTTGTTTGTTGTGAATATATAAATATATATAAATACATATATATTTGTGTATATATACAATATATATGCATATATATATTATTATAAATATACCTGAAGTGTGAATGGTGTTTACACTGTGCATACAAGGGCGATGCTTTTCCATGTCCTGCATCGATTATCATCAGGTCCATTTGTCCCTATATTCTTTACTGTATCAGTCTATGCAAGAAATGATCAGTTGACTAGAGAACTGCCAAAATATCAGATGTACACCATTGTTACCCATGTTTTATTACAGTTTCCTTTTTTGTGATATCATCCAGTCATTATTATTGTTATGAACTATATACAGTATATATTTTTTTCATTTTCACATTAGAAAATCTTTGAAAAGTGTACCTAAGTCAGGAAATGAAAATCTTAAAAAGGACATAAGAAAATTCAAATAAAGTTGGCCTTCCAATTTGTCAGTCTCTGGTTTAGGTTAGTGAAATATGTTGCTGTTAACAAAGCAATAAATGGTCAAGGTTATAAACTGCTCTTTTTGTAACCTTTTTATGCATTCTGTTGTAACAGTGACATAGATCCTTATCTTATCTTCTGTGAACAAAGCATGCCAATCAGTTTCTTAGGTCACTGGAAGTCCTCTGCAGATTAGTTTGGATATGTAAAGATTTGGAGAAATCATAGTCGCCTTAGGCTGGCTTTCAAACATTATTTTTGTGTAAGAGATTGTTCATCTAGTTCACTTAGATACATGGATGCCATTACTGGTGGTCAGATTATAAAATTAAATGATAATTATTAAGTTAATGATCACCATTAATATAAGCATGCTATTCTGTGTAAGAAAAACTAAATGAGATGTTGGTTACATAAAAAGAATGTGACTGCTACTAATTCTTTTCCAAAGCAGCGAAATTCGAGAAATCTTATAAAACGCATACAGTAATTACTGTAGTCTACTAGTCCCATAACCCGTATGAAATTACGCAGCTGCAAGGCATTCAATAAACTTTGATATAATGCAGTTATGGATATAATATACCTATACTTGTACTTTTTTGAAGGGGCTGGAGAAGAGGATAAGATGAACCAGGAAAAGAAAAAATCTGCAGATCTCAGAGGG